>NW_020954591.1:5184761-5391750 GCF_900497805.2 Vombatus ursinus
TGTATGTAATCATGTAAAACATATTTCTATATTTATCATGTTGTAAAAAGAGATGGACAAAAAGAAAAAAAATATGAAAAGATAAATAAAGTGAAAAAGAGTATGCTTCAGTCTGTATTCTCTCTCAATCAGGTAGATAGTATTTTTCATCATGAGTCCTTTGGAATTGTCTTGGGTCATTGTACTGCTAAGAATAGCTAAGTCATTTACAGTTAATCATAAGATGTTACTGTCACTGCATACAATGTTATCCTGGTTTTGCTCGCTTCACTCTGCATCAGTTCATGTAAATCTTGCCAGGTTTTTTCTGAAATCATCCTGTTTGTCATTTCTTATAGCACAATAGTATTTCATTATAATCATATACCACAACTCGTTCAGCCATTCCACCATTGATGGAATTTCCAATTCTTTGGCACCACAAAAAGAGATATGATATATACTTTTGTACAAACAGGTCCTTCCCTTCCCATCCCTTTTAAAAGATCTCTTTGGGATATAGACCTAGTAGTGGTATTGTTGGATCAAAGAGTATGCATAATTTTATAGCCCATTGGACATAGTTCCAAATTGCTATCCAGAATGGTTGAATCATTTCACATCTCCACCAACAGTGCATTACTGTCCCAGGGACAGTTTTATTGCCTTTTAGGGAAAACTGATCCCTGTTGCGGGGAAATGGGATAATTCTATTCTACCACAGGGTGAAGGACTCACAGAAGAGTTCCTGGCAAAGAAACAATGAGGTATAGAACCCAGATGTTGAGGAACTGCCCTGAAGTCCTCTCACTGTACTGGATTTCTGATACAAACTACATAGGGACTGCATAGCTCTCTGGGTAGAAGGTGGGCTCGTTACAAGAGATTTGGGAGGTTAGAGGGAATGGAAATAGACTTTCTTCTGCCATGGCCTCCTTTCTTGTCCTTTAACATAGAAATAAAGCTTTTATGTATTTAGATGAGTGCTTGTCAGGGGCAAAGCTGGAACCAATGGAAGAATGCTAGATATTGAAATTTCCAAGTTCCCCTTGAGTACAGATAATGAGTTAGTTAAGGTGAGAGTTCCCCAAATTAAGTCTTTGTTTAAGTAAGTAAGCCAAAGCCTGGGTCCTTTATTTTAGAAAAGACATAAGGATTACAGGTACAAATTCTAAGGAGTTCTTAAATAACAAAGCTAATGCTGGAAATTTCAGGCATGGTGGCAGGCTGGGATAGGAAGAGCCATAATATTTTGGTCACTGAACTGAAGCTGAGTTTTTCTGAGAACTTCCAGAGGGACATTGAGGGTTTTTTTAATCTGGTACTATAAAGCATGTTTTGCTTGAAATAATCATAGTCAGACTTCCTCTGTTGGCTCAGTAGTTATTTCCTTAAAAATCTATCATTCAGTGAAGCAAAACTTTCTTTTAAGCCCCACAGGTGACTGTGACTATCGAGGCAGTCACTAGACCTTATCGGTAATTGGAAGAAAATATTCCTTCGTCCTAGGGCACAGGGTAAGGGGTGGATATCTCGTTAGGGAGAACTTCAGTCAGCACTATGCACCCAAGAGGAAATGACTTCCAATCTTGCTGTAACCATTCTTCACTTTCTCATTATATTTATGTTCCTGCATTAATTTGTGCACCTACTACATGATAGGAAAATTCGCGAGTTTTTCAGCCTAAATAGCTCATTAAGATTTCATCCTACAACATTTTTTAACAGGCCACTCATTATTTCTGATGAATTCACACTGTTCTGTGCAGTTGTGACATCGAATGCACTGGCAGTAATATATTAAGTCTGAGTTGACTCTTGCCAACTTCTGTTTTAGTTACTTGTAATTTTCCCCCTCAAAACCCCTGATTATTGGACTTCCTGTTTGGTCTCATCCCCAATGTTACTCATGAAGAAAATTGAATATTAAGGAAAAGTCTTCAATTTCCTAAATTGTTAATAATTAGAATGGAGGAAAAAGTGGAGAGTTTGCTTTCACCTAAGTATTTATCAGGGCCTTTTTTCTGCTTTTTACAAAAAATGAGTTCAAATATTGCTTGTGTAGAGTCCCAAAGGAGAACAACTCACTTGTCCTGCAGTTTTGAGTACTTTCCACTCAGATCTCTCTGAGGGATTAATTTTTGAATATATAGGGTACCATGTGATCTCCCCAGAAGGGTCCCTATGATATTCTGGTTGGGTCTTTAGTGGAGCTCAGGTTAAATATATAGCCTGGTGCCTGTCTGAAATGCTTTAATGCAAACTAGGACATAAGAGCTTCTGCCTGGTGTCTATGGTGGGGAAAGATGGTTGGTGCTGTTTTGTAAACAGTCTCTCTGCACTCTCCAGGCCAGGACATGAAGGTCAGGTGAGGGCTGGCAATAGCTACTGAGAAAATACTGTTAGATGAGGAGAAGATAATGTTTCAGAGGTAACATCACTCTAAGACCATATTTACTTACCATTAATTGACCTTCTCAGTAGGGCTGCTGCTATGCATAGGCAGAGTCTTCCCCTACAAGCTCCACTGGCCTGATATAAAGCCTGAAATCCCACCATTAAACAATAACCAGATCTCTGTTAGAAGACATTATACATAGGAGAGAAGGGGACATCCATGAATACATTAACACAATGTGGTGCATAAGATTAGCTAGCAACCACCTTATCTCTGCCCCTCTTGTGAGTGACTGGGAAAGATATTATTGTTGTTCAGTCATGACCAACTCTTCATGACTAAAGTACATATGTGTGGTATATGACTATGATTTGTGCTGTACTACTATGCTATAAGAAATGATGAACTCAGTGATCTTAAAAAAACATGGATAGATTTGAACAAAATAATAAAGAACAAAATGAGCAGAACCAAGAGAATATTGTTTATAGTAATAACTTTGAGTGAATAAGTCATTTTGATATAAATACCCAAATTAGATACAAAGGACATATGAAGGAAGATGCTATCTACATCCAGAGAAATAACTGATAAATAGAAGTATGTAAGAATTGTTTTATAAATATATACATCATTGTGTCTATTGGTAGCCATCTCGGGGGGGGGAAAGAAGAAAAAAGGGAAAAAAAGTTACACGATAACTTTAATATAGATTTAAAAGGAATAGCAAGTTGTACATAATAGAGTTGCAGTTTCATGTGCAATCATCTTTTTTTTCTTCTATTCACCTATGTTATGGAAATGCTTGCTTTATAAAGCTAGATTTCTTCCTCAGGTCTTTCTGACTCCAGGCCCAGCACTCTATCCACTCTATCCACTGAACCACCAAGCTGTCTCCTGGGAGAGGTAAGGAAAAGTAAAAATAATCGCTGTCATTTGGAAAGTGCTTTGAAGCACATGAAATGCTAAGTCACCACGCAGTTAATTCATAAGTCTCACAACGACCCTGTGAGATAAGTACTAGAAGTATAATTATTTCGATCTTATAGATGAGGAAACTGAGGCGTAGAGAGGAAAAGCATCTTTGTCATGGTCACATATCTAGTAATTATCAAAGCAGGATTTGAACCCAGGGTTCTCCTGACTCTAAGTCCTGCCATCTATGTGCTGTGTCTGTGAGTCTATGGCCAGGAGGGCCAACCCACTGAAAGCAGCCTGATGGGGAGGGGAAGCAGTATAGCCAGGTAACTTGATGGTCATGCCACATATGCAGGGGACACTAAAGAAAAGAGGAAGGAGGTCAATGAAGACAATAGCCATAATATCCAAAGTAAGTTCCCTTATGGGAAGTTGGAAAGCAGGAATAATGCTTGGGTCAGGGCAGAGACAGATTTGGAGGGCATTATTATAGAAACAGTGGTTGAAGCTATGAGGATAAATGAGGTCTGCTTACTTGCAGAGTGAGTGAGAAAAACTCAGGTCCAAGGATCTGGGGGATGCTCACTGATGGTATAGGAAGGAGAAGAGAAAGTAGACACTTGGAAATCATGGTGCAGGCCAAACAGTAGCCTGAGACCACAGACTTTGGTCATGACTTGTTGTATTATTTCTTAGCCATGTAACATGTATAAACATATTTCTTAACCATTTAACATGTATAAAATTGTGTTACCATTTTTATTGGTGTTAACACTGATTACCCTGGCCCCACCACCTGAAGGACAGGATTGTTATATCTCATTCCTCTCCCCAGCATTCTCTGGTGCCCTTAAGGGGTTTGGGAGGGGGCAAAATTAAACTCTCTGCTAATGACTCCAGCCCCCAATGACAGTGTTCTCTCAAGTGTGAGGTTCTCCCTTGCACCTCAGTTCCATTTTGCCACTAACAGTCAGATTAGCTTTTACAAAGGAAGATTTACTTCAAAAACCATAATAATGAGTATGCAAACATACTCTACAACACAAGAGTCTTAATCTCTCCCTGCGTCTTCCCCTACTCCCTCATACCACCTCAATCTCTGGGAATGAGAAAGGGATAAGGTTCATAGTTTAGCTCAGTTTCTATATAACACAATCTCAAGTTCCAAGTCCAAACTCCACCATGAGAAGCTTCTTGACTTGCTAGGTTGCCCAGTTGAAATATCCCATTTGGAATCCTGACTCCAAGGTTGCCTTGGCTCAAACTTCTGGGTCCGGTGGGCATCACATATGTATCTGAAACTAAGAACAGATGAAACTGAAAAAGACAATTGCCCTAGGCACAGGTAAAAAGGAGGACAGGGGAAAGAAGGAAGATCTCCATTCTCCTTTGTGGAGCCGAGTCGGGTGAGTTGTGATCTTCACCTTCTTGGTGGCATTAGGGTAAGAGACTGACTGTACCAGTTTGGCAGTTTTTAAAGTTTTTAAAGACACAGACTAATCTGGCTATGCAGACAATCAAAGCTGACTACTCCCGCTCATATAGTAGGGAAACACAGGGAAGCAGGGGGCCTCCATATTAGGTGATCCAAGGATGTGCAAAGCAAGCCCTATTATACTAGGTTTCTAACTTTTTTATGTATCATTGGCAAATTTTTGAGTGTTCTGTCCTAGCTCCATTTTCCTAACAATCTCTTGTTGCATGATTTTGCATAGTGTGGTGATTTTTAGGAATGCGTATGTTGTATTATAGCAGAACCAACTGTACAGTGTTATAAAATAGAAAGGAGAGAAGACTGTCCAGCATACAGCTCTAGAAGAATGGTGGCTGAGGAGAGACCTTTGAATTTGGTTTGAAAGAGGTCATTGATATTCTGAGAGAAAGTAATTTCGTTGGGGTAGAGGAGGTTGAATATAGAAGACAAAGGTTCAAAGCAGGAATTCTTAACCTGGGAACCTGGTTTTTAAAATAAATAATTTTATAAGTATATTTCAATAGAATTTATTTCCTTTGTAGTCTTTTGCATTTGATTTTGTACACTTAAAATGATAGTCCATAGGATTTATCAGATTTCCAAAGGGGTCCATAACTTACAGGAAAGATAGGAATTCTTGATTGAGTGATTTTGTTTAAAAATTATTATCTCGGATTGAAATGAATGAACAATCTTGTGTCCAAAGGACAGATGTTGAAATATATTTCTCCCTTTGCATTAGAGGTGGGGAACTCTGGGTGTGCAATGTTGAATAAGCAATAAAAAATGCTGGTTGGTTTTGCTCAGTTATTTTTCATTCTTATGGGGGAGGCTTGTGTAATGTGGAGGATATAGTAGAAAATGACTGGTTTAAAATGTTTTAATGAAGAATTTTTTTAAAGTGTGTTGGGGGTGCTGTTAGGATGTAGGGCAGTAATTCTAAGAGTTTAGCTCTGAAAGAAAGGAAGGAAATAAATGATAGTTTGAAGAGGAAATAGTATGTTATGAAAGGCTTTTTTATTATTATTTTTAAATTGGAGAGAGAATATGTCCAACAAGATAAGTCTCAGAGTGAGAGAAACTGAAATGGAAGAGGAGAAAGATGAAAGAGTATCTAGTTACCTAAGAAAGCAAAAAGAATAGCTTTGGAGAGAAGGGGCTATACCTCTTCCACTAAGATTATATAAAAGGATGAACAGAGAGGCAAAAATACAGAGGAGACCAGCAGCAAGCTCTTGTTGTATTGGTAGTCTTCTTACTGAAGTGTTACATAATATACCTGAATATTATTATATTATAATATCAATGTGGTATTATGATTATTAATATTATGTTATTGTGATGTAATTATATATTATATATCATAATATATTATAGCATAGTATATATTATTATATTTATCATATTACATTATATCATAATACTGAAGTAAGATATATAATGCTCAATAAACATTTGTTGAATCTTTCCTTCAAAACTTAGCTCTAGCACCTCTTCCTCTGTGAAGCCTTCCCTGATGCCCCCAGTTCTTAGCATTCCCCTCCCAATCAAATTACTGTGTATTTACTTATGTCTGTATATATTTCCTCCTTTCCTTTGATTCCTAGAATGGAAGCTTCTTGAGGGCAGGGAATATTTTATTTTTATCTTAGTATTCACAGTTTCTACAGCACATTTCCTCTAGGTTCTTATTTCATTGTTGTTGAATTGATTTGACACTTTGGACAGTTTAATCTCCTCAATTCCAAAATGTTTGTATGTATTTATTTTTTTCCTCTCATGACTATCCCCCCCCCCCCACCCCATCATCAACACTACAGGCTAATGACTTTTTCATACTGTGATCTGGAATTGTTTGATAAATAAAGAATTAATCATAGGACCATAACATTTTTGGGAGTGGCAGTTCATCTCCAATTATATAAATGAGGAAACTGAGGTCCAGAGAGATTGTAACTTATCTAAGATCTTATGTTGTTTACTATAGCCACCAGAATGCTATTTGTTTCTATTCATTCTTTCAAAAATGGCTAGCAATGAAAGATTTTTAAGTAGACAAGTGACAGGATTCAGGCCATGCTATAGGAATACTTATCTGTAAATGGATGGATTTGTATTTAGGAGAGTTGGAAGGTAGGCAGAGGTTATTACAATAATCTGGTTGAATATTCTGGTTGAAAAGTAATAAAGGCCTGAACTAGGTTGATAGCAATGGAAGTCAAAATGAGAGAACTCACAGAATGCTTTGAAAAAGTGAATTTGATAATGAGTCAGATGGTAGGGAGTAAAGTACAGGGAGGAGTTTATAATCGCTCCATAGTTTCAAGCCTGGGTGACTGAGAAAATGATAGTACTATTAAGAGAAACAGAAAAATCAGGAGGAGGCATGGGTTTGCTTCTTTGGTGGGAAGGAAAATAAGAGGGGAAATAATGATAGATTTGGCTTTGCTTGTGGTTTTGATGAGTTATCTATATGCAAAGTTAAAACTTTTGTGAAGAATGTAACTTTAGCATTCTGCTTCCTTTTTACTTGGTTCTCTATTGCCCAGTAATCAAGTTCTTCCTCATCAATGGCTTTGACAGCTTTACTAAGTCTCTCCACCACTGTGCAGATTCCCATAACCTCCCTAAATTTCCGGGGTAGCTTGGTCAGAATATAGGCCTGTGCCTTTGGGAAGGCTGTAGTTTAAAGTGATGGGACAGCTGCGCCACCACCACAAACAGATTGTTGTAGCAAGCTGTGTTTTTTTTTTAAAGAATAACAACACTGGGAACTTTTTGTTATTTTCTAGTCCTACAGTGATATTTATAGCTTCTCTTGGTGTTCTATGGATGTTTGACAACAGGGTTATTAAAAAGCTTGGCAGGAACAAACTGCCCACCTAGGCGAGGTAAATAAACTTCATTGGGGCACAAAGATAACACTGGGGAGCTTATTTCCTCATAGGCAAACTAATTTTGCTTCCAGAAAGTATTTTATTCATACCAACACAATATGAGAAATGTAGTATATATGTAGGTAGTGCCATATTCAGGATGATTATGATTTTCTCCTTTGTGCTCAGACGAGATGGGCTAGAGATACTGTTAGATTCCTCCTCACTCCCAATCTCCCAGAATGATTCTCCCTTTGGAACACCTGGATCTTTGCTACTTATTATCTGGGTAGCTTTGGGCAGGTAATTTAATTTTGCTGGGGCTCAGTTTTCTCACGTATGTGGTAGGAGGGGTCTAGTCAATCTCTAAGATCCCTCTAATAATAATTCATTATTCCAAGAGTTGGCTACTGATTGGATGTATAGGAGTGAGGAAGAGTGAGGAGTCAAAGATAACAGCAAAATTCCAAACCTAGAGACTAGAGGAATGATGGTGTCCTGGACAGAAATAGGGATAAAGAAGGATCGTTTTGCAAGGAAAGAGAGAGTTGCCTTGGATGTGTTGAATGTGAGCTGTATATGGGATATCCTGTTTAAAGTCTTCAATAGGCAATTGATGATATAGGACTAGGGCTCAAAGAAAGACTAGGGTGAGATGTATAGACCTAAGAGTAATCTGACTAGAGATGATGTTTATATGGATGGAGGTGGTGAAGTTACTAAGAGAGGAGGGACCAGTACTGGATCTTGCGAAACTTGGGGAAGGGATTGCCATCAGTGTCAAATGCAGCAGGGGGGTCAAGAAGGATGAAGACTAAGAAAATATCATCATATTCACTAAGACAGTTGGTGACTTTGAAGGGAGCACATCAGTTGAGTGTAAATGTCCAAATCCAGAATAAGTTAAGAACTGAGGGAAAGGAAGTGAAGGTAGTAGGTATAAACAGCTGGGCCCCACACTGTATATTGGTGATACATGAGTGCACACTATTTTTGTACATGCAAGCTTCCCGAGATGCAGTGCTGATACCTAAGGAACCAATGTACAACTTTATAATAGTGTATTCCCTCTGGTTCATTTAGTCAGATAAGGACAAGATTTATACATCTGTGTATTAAGAAACACCTACATACATGATGCCATTTCAGGTATTCTGAGAACACCACTTGCATGCATGTGAACACATATACACACACACACACACACACACACACACACACATATACACATCCTACAAAACTCTTTCTGCATCACAGAGTAATGCTTATATTCCCCCTGATTTAGTCTGTGATTTGAACCTTTAAAAAAATTCAGTATTCCCTGGAAGGGAAACACTAAACTATCAGTCATTTATACCATAGCATGAATGATGAATAGGTGAATGGTTTATCTTGGGAAAGATGGAAGAAAATGTGAGGGTCCTGGGTGCCTGAGTTAAGTGATGGGAAATAGCAGAGTGGAGCAAAAGAGCCCAGGACAGAGAATTGAAACCAAATCTTGCACATTTAATAATTTTACCTAATATCATCAGTTAAGGGGCCATGATTACAAGGTTAGTGTAAGTTTGCTTCAGTCTATTACATGGCCACAGACTAACCAGCCATTTCATAAGGCTGTGCTTGTTGGCCAAAAGAGGGAGTAAAATGAATCAGGGCAATCCAGTTAGTAAAAATTGTGTTGTTTGATAATCACAGCTGAAAGATTTGGCATTTTGATTAAGAATTCCAGGAAACCAGAAGTTAATGAGTTATTTCTGCCTGTTTGAACCCAAAAGGTGGCTCCTTTTGGTGGCACCAAAATGTTAATTGGTCAATGATACTCTAATGTGGTGTAGTGAAGAGAACTGTATCAGGAGACCAGGATTCAAATTACAGTTCTCTGATAACTTCTAGTTATAGGAAGATTGGCTTTATTAACCTCTCTGAATAATAATACTTGTAATACCAACCTCACTGGGCCGCTGTGAGAAAAATATTCTATAAACCTTCAATTTAGCATTTATTAAACAACTACTATTTAATAATGTGAGGCACTGTTCTAGACACTGAGAAGGGGGAAAAGTTCTATTAAAATGTGAATAATTATCATTATAATTACCAATCATTGTGGGGCTTCATTATTTATTATAACTTCTGAAGAGTTGGAATCATTTGACCTATTTTGTGTTCCCTCTAACATATCACTTATAAATCTCTAAGCTAGTTCCAGAAAAGGGCCAAGCTTAATCCTTTGATCCCTATACAAACTACCATGTATTCTCAAGGACTTTACCTCATTTAACCAGGAATTGTATACATGCAAATTTAGTTTAACTCAGTAAGGATCTTATTGAGACCTCATATCTTGTTTCTGACCATATTTTAAACACTAAACATAGATTTCTAGTAAACTCCAGTCTTTGTAGAGGATTCACAATGGTCTGACTTATTTTTCTTCCTACTTCTCAGAAAGAATTATGTTGGCAGAACTAGTTATGCCTATGAAGGATGGGAAGGAGTGACTTAGAAATACATTTTTTCCCTCACCATGGTATTTTTTGATCTAACATGGGGCATCTGTACTTGGAACTTTGAATAAACTGAAGAGGCAGAGGACAGAGAAGAGGAGAAATACTGCATCAGCTCTTAATTAAAGAATGCATACACATATATTTTATCAAAATTTACCCATTATTTTAAATAATGATAGACCTTAAAATTTTATAACTTTGCTTTTATTTTATATTTTTGGTCTAATTGATAATTTATTAGTTAAATCAAGTTGTTGGTCAGGAATGTAATCCCCAATTAAAATACTTTTACTGAGATATTTAGATGAATCTGTGGTCTCATTGTATGGGTACTCTCTCCGTACCTACATATCTCAGCCCATCCCTGCCTTCTCATTACATATGATTACATAACCTATATTTCTCAAAGTGTCCTCTTCCCCCTACCAGGTCATCTCTTATAACAGGACAAAAAAAAAGTGAAAAGGTTTAACAAAACTAAAATGATGATGTTAACCAACATATCACTCTTCTTTATTTCCTACTTGATAGCAGTCTGCACTTCTTTTTTCATGCCTCAAGAAAATGATCGGAAACCTCATCATCCTGCAAGATGGCATCAGTATTACTATCCAGATTTCATCAGTGGCCTCAGTTACTTCTCTTCCTTCTAATTGGAGTGTGGAGTGAAGAGGGTAATACTGAAGCCTGCATTTAAGTAGGGTGTCCAGGCCAGCCATCTCATTTTCCAGTAGGCTACAGACTGAAGTCCATTGGACCCCTCTCTTGGTCCAATGCCCCCTCATTCCCCACCCTGGATACCCTCTCTTCCAACTTTTCAGCTTTTTTTTGTGTTTCATATTCTTCTCTTAGATTGTAAGTTCCTTGAGGGCAGGGACTGTCCTTCTTTTTCATATTAGTATCCATAGCATTTATTTAGCATAGTGCCTGGCATATAGTAGGTGCTTTATAAATGTTTATTGACTGATTGATTAACATGAAAAAGTCTGACATTATATGCAATGTTCAATACTCATAATCTCCTACTTCTGCAAAGGAGAGATGCCTTCTTACATCTCATTTTTTTAGGGGCCAAATATGGTCATATATTTCTAACATTCAGTTTCTATGGTTTTGCTTTTGTTCTTTCCATTTACATTGCCATGCTCTTTCAAAGAGATGTATTTTACTGAAGTCATTTCAAAGTGTTCTCAGGTTTTATGCAATCAATATAATGTTACCTGTGAATAGCAGCAGTTAGAGAACTTTGTTTTTAGTTCAGATTACTGTGACTCTTCTATGACATTGTAGAAATTCTGTTTTCTTGTTCTGTGTTTCACTTGAAGTCAATAGCAGGTCATTGAACCCAGTTATCTCCATAGTCACATCTATCAGAGTAGTCATAATTTTATAATTATAGGCAGGGGAAGGGAGAGAGATAGAGACAGAGACAGAAATTGAGAGACATAGAGAGATCTTGCTTAAGACTTTTAACTTTGCACTATTCTGCCAAATTGAATACTTTTTAAAAATTCAAGTGTGTTTTCTCTACCTCTCAGGCAATTGTGTAATTGTACAGATGTATCATGCTATAGAAAATTCTTTGTAAAAGTTTACCTGTTCATTTCCGATGTTTCAATGAAAGACAGCTTTAATGCATACAGAGAAAATCCTCATGAATATTCTATAGGGATACAAAAAAGGGTATTAGTTGCCAATCTCTTTTCATCACATTTTGGGAGGAGAGGATAACATTTTGTTTGAATCATTACTTCTTAAGAAAACATAAAAATTGATGCCCAAAAGCCTTAAAAATCAGGTTTGTTATAGCACAGATTTCTTTTGTATACATTTGGTCACATCATATCATTTCCTGGTTTCATTTTCTCAAGTGTTATTACTATTTCTTCATGTGCATCAAGTACCAAGGTGATAGGGTGATCATAGGAACACATTCTTAGAGCTTGAAGCCCAAATGGAAGCTTAGAGCCCATCTAACCCAACCACTTCATTTTACAGATGAGGAAATGGAAACTCAGTGTTCTAAGTGACTTGCCCAGCATCACAAAGGTAGTAAATGGCAAAGCCATGGTTTGAACTCAGGTTTATTGACTCCAAGTCTAGCTGTCTTTCAATTACACCATGTTGCCTCTAGATATGGTGGTCTAATGTTGTGATTCTGTTGTTATTGATGAAAATAGATTATTATAGAAATAACAACAGATAGGTTCCATCACCCCCCCCATGTATTATCCTCTGCCAACTACGAAAGCTCTAAGAATGATTAAGATTAGTTGAATTTCATGCCAAGTTCTCTTTAAGTTTATTTTCTCCTTAATAGTTTTTCACTATTTTTGTGAGGAAAAACAGTTCATATATTTCAGTTTGTTTTATAAATCAGTGTTGCTTTTGGTATCCATATCTCTCCACTTGGCACAGAAAAAAGTATTTGCTGGCTGAATCCAACAAACATTTATCAAATGTCCACTAACTACAAGGCGCTGTTCTAGGAGCTGAGGATAGAAAGACAAAATTAGGTCTTCATGCCCCTTTTCCTGATTGGTGACTCTCTCTCCTGGATCACATTTCAGGAGAGTCCTACCCATATTTCATGTCACTCTCTCCTCTCCTGCTACTTTCTTCACAATTGCTTTGTCATCTGTTCTTTATCCCTTAGCCTTTGCCCCTCTTTCACCCCACAAACCTGTCAGTTCTGTAACCATGAAACAGGATCAACTCAACTTTGCCATTGTTTCTGGATGACATACATCAGTCTACTGTCTTGTGACCCCACTTATAATCCCTATAACTTCCTGGACCAAAATGTTCTCTTAACTCAAGATGTAGAATGAAATATACACTTTTGAATATGACTGTTTTTGCTTGACTATGTGTATTTATTACAAGGATTTTGTTTCACTTTATTTTCAGTGGGAGATGTGTAAGTAAAAGAAGATAATTTTTTGTTAATTAAAATAAAAATCAACAAAATTTTCCCCCTGGCTATTACTCCTCTCCTATATGTATTTTTCTTTCATCGAAACATAAGCTTCTGGAGGGCAAGAATTGTCTTTGCTTTTCATATTTGTGTCATCATAGCTTGGCACATAGAACAACCTTAATAAATGCTTTTTCATTCACTTAATCATTCATCCATTCATTTATTCATTCATGTATTCATTCATTCATTCATTTGCAGAGCTTACACTCTACAGGTTGAGTTTATAGGCTTTTTTGACCTCCTTGTTGTGATAATCATTTTGCATCAGTTTAACTTCTCTTAAAAGTGGTGATACTCACTTTTTTTCAGAATGGATAATTTATTCAAACAGATTGAGTTTTAACTACTGCAGTTACTGCAAGTGTGTTCTTGTCTTTATCTTTGTAATTTGGCACTTACTTTATCCTTACTCTAACAGTCAATAATCTGAATGCAGATTTACATCTCATTCTGAAATGATAGCTACATTTGTTACAGCATATTCAATTTTATTTTTAGGACGTTGTTTGGTTCTTACTTCTGGACCTCTTCTAGGAAAGGACAGGAAAGGACAGGAAAGGAAAGGAAAGGACAGGAAAGGACAGGAAAGGAAAGGAAAGGAAAGGAAAGGAAAGGAAAGGAAACGAAAGGAAAGGAAAGGAAAGGAAAGGAAAGGGAAGGGAAGGGAAGGGAAGGAAAGGAAAGGAAAGGAAAGGACAGGAAAGGAAAGGAAAGGAGAGGAGAGGAGAGGAGAGGAGAGGAGAGGAGAGGAGAGGGAAGGGAGAGGGGAAGAGAAAAGAGAAGAGAGAAAAAGAGAGGAGAGGAGGAAAAGAGAGAAAAGGAAAGAAAAGAAAGAAGAAAATAAAAGGAATCATGGCATAAAAGCTTGAGGCTTTGGAGTGATTGATAAGGCTTTGACCTCTTTGTTTTTGATCCAAAACCATGTTTTCCATCATAGAGTTTGCTATTCTCTCTGAAGCATACCTTTGAATTCTAGTCTCTAATTAGCAAGGTACATGATGACTTAGTTTGGAGGATCTTCTTGTGTTTTTTATACATTTCATCTATCTCTTCATCCTTTACAAACACATTTTGGTCCACACTAATTTAAATTAGGCATGATGGAATGAGTGCTAAAGTTGGGTCAGGAAATCTGGGTTGAAATTAAGTCTCAAACACTTACTATGTGGCCAGGGATAAAAGACACTGGATGCCAATATGGTTGCAATTCAGTAATTCCATTAATATATCAGATTGTCAGTCATGGACAAAGATTATACATTAGGGATACTGATAGTTAATATTTATGGATAGTATAAAATTTATGGTTCTTAATATTTTCTTTCCCCCTTTCTTATAGGTTGGCGAGAAAGATGGCCACTTCTCATCATGCACACCACATGTTTGAACACCATTTTATCTGGGAAAAAGAATGATTAAAGTTCTTAACGTCAGTACAAATTCTGGGAAGATGGTGGGGTAGGTCTGAAACTTTCAGGCTCTACCCAGACACAAAATTACCATGAAATGAACATAAAGCAACAAAAAGAATGGGGCAAAGCAATTGTCCTAAGCAGTTGTCCTACTAAAACATCTTGAGAGGACCTCAGAGAAGACTCCAGGGATGGAGGTTTGTTCTGAATGAAGTGTAAACACCTCCAGGACTACTCCACCAAATCAACAAACAGTAAGCCCTGAGGGAAACAGACTAAGCCTCAAGAAATTTCACCTCAACTGTGACCTTATTTATAGCCTCAAAAAAAATTTCACCTCAGGAACTTTCACCTCACAAACTGTCATCTAAAGAACAGCAGCTGAGTCCATATACATCATTCATAAATTCAAACAGATATTAAACAAAATTAAAAGGTTTATTTTGTTCAAGACCAAAGTAATCTTTTCTTTAATACCCAAATTGTAGCTATGCATTTTGGCCAAGATCAAAGGATATAAATTTTCTATCTTGGGACTATGTCTTATTCTAACATGGATAGGAATTGAGAGATTGAATAATTTTTTTTCCCATTTTTGCCTTCTTTCATCCTGACACCTCATGGTGAACTACAGCAAAATTAACCCACATTCTTCACAGGAGTGCTTAGAAGTATCTACATGAATTCATTCTGAATCACTGAGGAAAATATAATTAGAGTCTAAAGAATCTTTTCATATTTTCTCATCACATTTAAAAACAAAAATGACATAAATTGGTAATGATAGCAGCTGTTGGGTTTTACACTAGGAAATAAAAGTGGACCTCCCTTTACAGAATAGATATGTTCCAAGAAGTAGCATGTCAATAAACATTTATTGAGTAAATGGGTGAATTCTTATAAATAGAATCATATATTACATTTATCAAAGAAGGATTCAAAAGGACCTTATTTGTAATTTTCTTGTAAAGTGCCTCATTGAATCTAACTCTATTACTAAGATGGATTTTTCAGATGTAGAAATTCCTCAAATTAAGGTAAATAATTTCTGTGATAATTCTAAAATTAACCCTGGTTTTTGCCTGGTTTTCACCTTGGCCAGGTACTAGAACCAAGTAGAGAAGAATCACCTTGAATTCTCCTTATTTTCTTTCAGCTCCATCTTCATGACAGGCTGTTTCCTAGTTGTTCCCAGAAACTTTATGTTCTCTGTGAAGTTTGCTTCATGGGTAGAACACCTGTCTCAGAGTAAAAATACCAGATACATGGGCTGTCCTCCGTGACTAGAATCCACTCTTTCCTCATCTTCACTTCTCAAAAAACAATTCAAGGCTTAACTCAGGTATCACCTCCTCTATGAAGTCTTTTTCCACCACCATCCCTCATCCCACCCCCAACTCACTCCCACAAAGTTTGTGCTCTGCTATGTTAATTTTTTTTGTGTTTACATATCTGTGTACACATTTTATCTCCTGGGGCACATGAACTCTGGGAAGGCGGAGACTGTTGAGTTTTTTGTCTTTGAATTCCTAGTACCTTTCTTGGTGCTTAGCACATGGGTATTTAATAAATGTTTATTAAATTTAGGAACATAAGATGTTCTGATCCCCGCCATGCTTGGAGAACTCACTTCTGTGGTCTGCTGTAGTAAGGGTTCCTTTCAGATATGGAAGGGTTAGAGTGGTTGTCTTCTGAGTTTCCGTCCAACTCTGAGATTCTGTGAATCCTGTAGCCAACACTGAAGAGAGAATAGAATAGAATACATGGTTAAGAATTTTGGCCCAGATTTGATAATTCTTGAAAACAAAGGACTCTTTGGTTGTTTATTGCTTTCCTTTAGAAAATCCCCCTGACATTTGAATGTCAGGATTATAATGACAAGATTATAATCTCCTTGAGGTCAGGAACTGATTTTGTATTTAATGCCTAGCATAGCACCTTGTACAGTGACTCGAAATGAAAAGTTAATTGAATTAAATTTGCTTAAGTGGGAATAAACAAGTAGAGTAATATCATTTTCCCAATGGATTCCCTTCTATCTTGGACCTGTTAATATTTTGTGGCATTTTTGTCTGGCTTCAATTTTCAAGAACATCATGTGATTTAGGCTCTTGGTCATGAAAACAAATACTTAAATGAAAGTTTGGATGCGCAGGTGACCACTGAAGACAAATTCTTCTAATTACTTCCCATGATACTGAGTGAGATGTATGTTCAGCCTCTAAGTTTTTTTTTCTCTTTATGATTAGCTCATATAGTAAAATACTGAATGCTAGCAAATTGGTCTGTGTACAAACTTCCTATATAGAATTAGAAAAATATGTCTCTAAATACATAATGTTTAGATGAACAGAAGTGATTGATTACTGGTTTCTGAATAAGAAATGCCATAAATGGATGATTAGTTTAGGAATCTTTATCTGACATGAAACACAGCCTAAATTTATACCAGATTGGCATAATTATGTTTTCTTCACTTTTATAAGTAGTTTATTTTTAAGATATAAAATGAAAACCTAGGAAGGGACAGTTCTAAAAAGTTTGAGCCATCCAGGAAAGGCTCTATTATTTATTCCTTTGAATTTCAAGATTCTTACCCTGCTATGTTTGAGCATCCAAATATGGACTCATTTTGGCTAAAAATTTTAAATTCTGAAATTCAGCATCTGTGGTCTGACAGGTTGATGAAAAGTATTGGATGAAAATACCAAGATTTTGAAGAATGGGAAGATTTAAGGCAAACTATCTCGATTATATTATGGCCTTTAAAAATCAGTTTTGTGGGGGAAAATAACTGCCTTTTCTATTCATCAACTCCAGTTTTCATTTGTAAGAAAATAAGAAAGGCTATTGGAAAGTACTGCACATGGTATTAGATTCTTTGTATTATATTCTCAGTCTTAATGCATTACTATTAGGTGATTTATATTTCTTAGGAAAACTATCTAGCCTTGTCTAATATTCATTGATGAAATGGATTTAATATAAAAAGCCTAACTCCTTTCCTTAAGTGCTTTCCAGAATTATTTTTATAGAAATCTTCTTAGGAACTGCTGTTGTTACATCCATCACAAGACTATATGGTGTAGAATAAGAGTTAAGAGCATTAATCTTGGAGATTAGGCTGCTCTGCTTAATCGAAAGAGTCATATTTTTAGAGCTCTGGCTGAAAAATGGAGCCCCAAATTTGCTATGACTCTGATGAGCTTTGCATTGTCTTTCTGGTCCATAGTCTATCATACCCATCACCTATGTTATTCAGTTTTCTTTTTGGAAAAATACATCTGAGAAATTTTACTTCATAATTTGGGTGTTTATGATAAGCAACAAGGTGCTTGTTATGTATTATAAGTAATGAGGCAGCTAGTTGGTGTAGTGTTATAGAACTGGTCTAGAATCAGGAGGACCTGAGTTCAAATCCAACCTCAGACACTAGCTATATGACTCTGGGCAAATTTCTTGACCAAAACTCTGCTCATTTGCTTCAACTGTAAAATGAGGGTTGTAATAGTACTTAACCTCCAGCATTGTTGTGAGAATCAAATGAGATAATATTTATAAAGTAGTTGGTGCAATTCCTGGCCCATAGTAGGTATGATATAAATGCTTATTTTCTCTTCACTCCCCTCCCCTAGAAAATCTGACAGGTGAATCTCAGTTGAAAACCCTTATTCCATGAACACTCTAATGCATTCAAAGTAAGAATTCTCATGTCTGAGCAGGGCATAATAGTCAAATACCAAAGTTTATTTCAGCTATTGTAACCCACACATTTGTTTTGTGTGTGTGTGCATGTGCCTACATACTTATCTGACTTAATCATTCTATGAACCTCTATATCTGTCTCAACACAGTATTGTGTCTGCTGTTTAACTATCGTCCTACATTGTTTCCTTATAGATAACCTGTTACCCTAGATTCCCTGATCCTACTTGGTCCCTTCTTTGTATTTATGCTTTGACATTCTTCCTCCTTCTCATACTTTCCCCTGTTGAATTTTGTTCTCATAGGTTCTTCTCACTTCTCCAATTTACCATGGTCACTTTGAATTGAGATTCTGTCTTTCACAGTTTCAGTCTCTGTCCTTCTCCCCTCAGCTTGATGTTATATACAGACTTAATGAGAAGTCCCACTATTTCATCAGGGAGGACACAGATGAAAATGTTAAATTACATTGTGATCACATCACACATTACATATATCACAACTGCTATGCACTACAATTTGATATGTACCTGACTGCCTCACAATGCTCCCCCACACAATTGTACAAATGCTTCCCAATTAAGGGGGCTAAAGTGTCATAGTCATTGACTTTATTGATTTACTGGTGAATAGGTAGGTCCTCTGGGGGAAGAATTCAAAGTCATCGTAGATTATGTGAGATAACTTCCCTTAATTTGCCAGGCTTGCACCCCTTTCATGTGAAGTGATTATCTCAAATCATGAATACAAGAAAAGACATACAAGAGGATGAGGACAATGATGATGGATATACATGGGCAGAACCATTCATGTTTATTTTGTTTCTGTTATATCTGCCCTAAAGAATGATGTTTAGGCTAGAAAGGATAGAATGAAAGTGGTAAATAAGAATTGAAACCTAAGACTTGAGGCGATTAGTTAATTCAAATCACCAGGCCCAGATGAAGTATCTCTCAAAGTACTGAAAGGATTGACAGATAGGATTGCCAAGTCACTACCAGTGTGGTCTTTGAACAATCACAAGGAATGAAAAAGAATTCACAGGCCTGCAGAAGAGCAAATGAATCTCTAGAAAGTAAAAAGAATGAAGTTCCCAAATAATAGCCCAGTGAGCTTGGCTTTTGTTCTTGGTAAAATTCTAGAACATATTATTTTTCATTTCTTTAAAATATTTTAAAGTGTTATTATATCTTTTATTTTTGTATCACAAATCTTTCTCCTTAACCACCTCCCTTACTCCCCTCCAACCCATTTCAACATACACAGCTTTTTCATGATCAGTTCTGCAGGACTGAGATTATTCATTACAGTTTATTAGAATTATAAAACTTAGACTTTTAGCATTCTTCCTTTGTGGGTATTGTCCTTTTGTTTCTGCATCCTGCACTGTAACTCTCTTCAGAAAAGTCTTCTCATGTTTCTCTAAATTGCATGTATTTGTCATTTCTCTTATCGCAATAATGCCCCATTATGTTCATATTTCCCAGTTTGTTCAATTGTTTCCTGGTACAAATTATTAAAAGGATGGTTATGAAAGCAAAGTGGTGATCAGTAAGGCAGTATTACTTCTTTGAGAGCAGGTCATGCCAAACTAACCTCATTTTCTTTCTTTTCTTAGCATAGTTATTGGACAGATCAGTGCCTGATGCAGATGTAATCTGCCTAGACTTTGGAAAGTATTTAACAAGAGTTTTCATGCTATTATTGTGGACAAGATGGACTTAACTCATAGTGTCATAGGATTGAAATGAGATTACATGTATAGATGTAAATCACTGAAAATCTTAAAGCACTATATTTTTGGGTATTATTATTCTTGTTACTGTTCATTATTGATTTATTATTATTATCATAGTTGGGTAGATTTGGAACTTATGAAATAAAGACACTCAAAGAACTATCATTAATGGGTCTAGTCCTCCTTAGAGAGAGGACCCTAGGAAATTATTCAGAGGCCTATCCTTGGCCAGATGTTATAAAACATTTTTGTCAATAACTTGGCAATAGGTATAAATGGCATAGTTATGAAATTGTAGATGACAAAGAGCTCCAAGAGATAGCTAACACATAAGGTGAGAGACTCAGAGTCCCCCTCTCCCCTAAAAAAATCTTGGTAGCCTAGTGTTCTAAGACAAAGCTAATAAGATGAAATTTGGTAATGATAAAGACAAAGTCTTACATGTCTTCACAGGTACAGTATGGGTGTGATATGGCTAGATAGCAAATTGTGTGAAAAATATCTGGACTGTTTGGTGAACTGAAAGTTCAATACAAACCACCAGTGTGATATAGTATTCAAAACAGTTAGTACTATATCAGTCTATATTAAGAGAAATGGACAATCCATATTAGAGGAGAAAATAATTCTGCTGTACTCTGATAATGTTAAGAATTACATTCAGTTCTGATTGTCACATTTTAGGAAGGACATTGTTAAGTTGGAGAGTATTCAAATGAAGGTGACTAGAGTAGTAACCTTGCAAACATGTCAGATGAAGATACCTGAAGGAAGTGGGGATGTTTATCCTGGAGAAGAGAAGAATTGGGGGGGTGGGGGAGCAAGGGGAAGACAAGATGAAAGTCCTTAAAATTACTTGAAAATGGCTACATAGGAAAGGAATTGGACTTTTCTACTGGGAAGAACTAGAAGCAATAAGGACAGTTTGCCAAAAGGCAGAATTTGGGTACAATGAAAGGAATACCTTCCTAACAATTAGAGCTCCCCCAAAGTGGCATAGTCTACCTTTGTGGGTGGTGATTTCTCTTTCATTAGAGGTCTTTAGATGAAAGCAGAGTATCCATCTGCTGGGGAATCAAAGAATCTCACAAAAGCTCAAGTTGGAATAGATTGCAGAGGTCATTTGGTCCAATTCATGCCTGAACAAAAATCCTCTCTACAGTATACTTGACAAGTTGTTGTAGAGAGAATCCCTACACAGGTGGACTAGATGCCCTCCAAGGTCCCTTCAAACTCAAACATTCTATGATTTGAAAGCAACCTTAAGCTTTCTTGAGCCTAACCATAATCCAATTTTTAGTCTTCTAACTTATTTCAGACTGTGGTTAAAAACTGGGGGATACACAGGGACCTCCATAACCACCAGTATGAAAATCATTTTAAGATATATTAATAATTTAAATGTAATATAATCAGATTTCCCAGACCTTATGATTTTCCTTCCTACCATTGGACTCAACCTCAATTTCAACAATTTAAATCACCATTACTTTATTTGGAACTTTGATTTTTATCATATTTATTTGACATGTCCTTAGGCCAAAAAGTATCAGAGGGAAAAATGTTCTTGCCATAGTGTCTTCATGATACAATTGGCACCGCAACCAGAAGACTCATTCATTCTTCGTTCATTTTCTCTTATTTGTTTCTCGTTTGTGTTTTACATGCTTTGTTATACTTTCACACACACACTCTTTCAGAGAAAATCATTTCTAGGCAGAACAGATGAGGGGTGGTGGAAGTGGTAGATAATCTCAGTTGTGGAAGTAGAAGAGTTCAGCTCTTATCAGGCCTTTTACCCCAGAAAGTTCCAGGAGAGCATTTAATAGTCCAGATCCATAAATATAAAGTGAAAAACTATTCTAGCCAACTCAGGGAAATAGAGCCATAAATAAATATGTTAGAAGAAGCAACAGGGTTTGAAAACATTACTTTGGAAACAAATCACCCTGGAAGAGCATGTTCAAAAAGACCATGAACCCCAGGGTTTCCTTCCATGGTGATGCTCCTTCAAACAGGTCAGCCTGGATTTTGATTTCCTGTTAAAAGATATAGATTGAGAATCTCCATATCTAATTTCAAATTGCAAAAATAATGTCTTTCTGCCAGGGTCAAGCATGCTGTTTGACAGACGCTGTTATGCCCATCCTGTTAATGATAATGATGATGATGATGCCACTTCAAAAACTCTGTGATTTCTTTCCCAGTTAAGAAGTGGTCCAAATATATGAATAGGCAGCTTTCAGAAAAAGAAATCAAAGCTCTCTATAGTCATATAAAATTATCTAAATTGCTATTGATTAGAGAAACGAAAATTAAAACAACTCTAAGGTACCACCTCACACCTATCAGATCAGCTAATATGACAAAAAAGAAAAAATGATAAATGTTGGAAGGGATATGGGAAAACTGGGACACTAATGCACTGTTGCTGGAATTGTGAACTGATCCAACCATTCTGGAGAGAAATTTGGAACTATACCCAAAGGGCTATAAAACTGTATACACCCTTTGATCTAGCAATACCACTGATAAGTCTATATCCCAAAGACATCCAAAAAAGGAATGGGTGAGGACTTATTGTACAGCTATTTTTGCAGATTGGAATTGTGGATTGTGAATTGGAAATCAAGAGGATGCTCATCAATTGGGGAATGTCTAAGCAAGCTGTGGTTTATGATTGTGACGGAATATTATTGTGCTATAAGAAATGACAAGTAGGATGATTGCAGAAAAACCTGGAAAGACTTACATGAACTGATGCAAAGTAGAATGAGCAGAACCAGGAGAACATTGCACACAGTAACAGCAATATTGTATTGTGAATTGTGAATGACTTAGCTATTCTCAGCAATACAACTATCCAAGACAATCCCAAAAGATTCGTAATGAAGCATGCTCTCTGTCTCCAGAGGGAGGGGGGAAACATATTGTCTGAATACAGACTGTAGCATGCTATTTTTCACTTTCATTCATTCATTTTTTTTTTAATTGCAGTCTTCATGTACAAAATTACTAGTATGAAAATGTTTTACATGATTGCACATATATAAACTATATCTCAGGGAGGCAGGAGAGAAAGGAGAAAGGGAAGTATAGAATTTAGAAGTCAAAACTTTTAAAAAAGTGTTTAAAATTGTTTTAACATGTAATTGGAGAAAATAAAATATTATATCAAATGTCTTTATAACTTAAAAAAATCTGTGATTTCATTAGCATGGTTACACTCATCGTGAAAATAGATTACCCTTTAGTAAACACTCTCACGGTGCTGCACACACACACAAAAATCATCACCTAGTGGTATTCTTTCTGGTAATCAACTTCTCTGATCTTGACCATTTTGATCCTTAGATGGCAGAAACACAGTCTCTTTCTGGGCCCATATTCAAGGCCTTTCCAAAATGGTATAATCTTCCAGAGCTTGAACAGTTTCATCAACACCCTTAATGAGTCCATAACTCAGGCATTTTTTAATTCTAAGATCAGAATTCTCCTCAAGGAGTCAAATATATCATGTGCATATAATTTGGCTTTTGGCGCTGCCAACAGAGAAGTCTTGGGGAAGTCTTGCAGAGATGGTAACTACATGCTTGCCTTGTAGTTTATTCAGAATTGTCCAAGTTTCAGGATTCTTTCCATGGGTTTTGATAGGAAATGGGCTTCTAAGAAAAAAAAAGGTAAAGCTATAATGGTTCAACAATGGTCAGTGCATCACAACTAGGGGCCTTTCTAGCATGGGACGAAGCAATAACTAAGCATGATCCAAGAAGATGAGACCATGACATGTTTTGTCAAACAATGTGTGATCTGGGAGGACAAGATTGTAACCCTCTTCCCCCATCTCTTCTCCTTTCTACAGAGGTTCGCTGGCACTAGTTAATCACTTCACTTCTGACTATCATTGTCTCTTTTAAGGTTGTCTGAGTGGTGGCTATAGTTGAGATGCTTTGTTCTTTTCCTAAACATTTACTTTATCTTTTTAAAAATACTTTTATTGATATATTTGTTTTTAACATTTACTAAATTTCTTATGCCTCTCCTCCTCCCAGTGAACCAACCCATGTAACAAAGAATATTTTTTAAAGAAAAAGAGAAAACAACAATAAGCAAAACTAATAAATAGATTGAAATATGAAAATACAGGTGTATGCAATGTTTCACACCTGTGGACATTTAAGGGAGTGGTGGGAATGGTTTTTTTTTCCAGTATTTCTTCTCTGAGGCCATTGTTCTTTGAAATTTCACATTAACTTTCAATTTTTATGTGGTTGTTATTCTTTCTGTGACTCATTGTTCAATAACATATGTATGGCTGTAGTCATTATGCATATTGGAATATGGCATCTCTGGATCAAAGTATATGCACATTTTAGCCACTTTATTTTAATAATTCTAAATTGCTTTCCAAAATGGCTGTACTTATTTTTGGTACCACCAATAATGCACTAGTGTGTGTACCTTCCCACAACCCCCCCTCCAATATTTTCCCCTATCTTTTGTCGTCTTGACCAATTTACTGAATGAAAGTTGAAAGAAATTTCAAGGTTGTTTTGATTTGCATTTCTAGTACTGTAAGTGATTTATATCATTATTTTATATAATTATCAATATCTTGCAGGTCTTTTGGGAACACGTTATTTTCATCCTTTGATCATTTACAAGTTGGTAATGACTTCTTTGTCTATGTGTCCATATATATCCATTATTGGCTATATATCTTGAACACGACCAAATCCTTTTTTTCAGAAATTTGCTACAAAGATTTTTATCCATTCAACTACATTCCTTTCCTGTTTCCTAAATGCATTAATTTACTGGTGCAGAAACTTTTTCATTTCATGTAATCAAAATATTATCTTTTATAATTGTCTCCATACTCTTCTATTTTTCTAGATGCCAATTACCCACAAAGGTTCTGATTCCCTTTTTCCTGCACCAGGATGTTGTCCATGGAGACTCAATACTGCCTCAGGTGTAATGGTTTCTACAAGCACCAAAAATTTCTGTAGATTATCCTTGTTGTTAGATCTCCATCTCCCAATACAGATTATATCTTTCTACCCTTGGTAGTAGACTTCAGTGTGGTCCCTTCCCACCATTGAATTAAGATTTCCTCCTTTCTTTCCTATTGTTTCAGTCCCTCCTTTTGCTAACTTATCAATTTTCCTGTAGCTCTTCTTCTTCCTAGGAGACTATAGGAGTAATCTTCCTTTCATTGTTTACCATTGATTTGATTAGGGTATATAACATTTCCATCATTTACCCCCTTTCCCTCCTTTTATTTACTCACCTCTTCTACAGTTTATTCCCACAAAATGTATCAATAAAAACAGCTGTGTTAATGCTGATGATTTCTGCAAATTTATTTTGCATCCTTCAAGTTTGCTCAAGTTATTAATTATTTCAATTAATTTTATTTGACTTTTTAGGATTCTTTAAGTAAATCATCATATCATTTGCAAAAAGTGATAATTTTGTTTTTTTCTTTACCTGTGGTGATTCTCTCAACTTCTTTTTCTTATTTTATTGCTAAAGTGAGCATTTTAATAGTATTTCAAGTAAAAGTGGTGACAGTGGAATCCTTGTTTCATTTTAATTATATTTCTTGTTTTTAATAGTTTTATAATAAATAACAATAATTTATATATATATATACATATATATTTAAGTTAGCAACAATCTGCCTTCTCATCCTCCTGCTCCTACTTCCCCCATTTGAGAACTAAAGAAACAAACCCTATTACAAATACATATTGTAAATTAAAACAAATTTCCACCTTGACTATGTTCAAAAAAGTAATTTGTCTCATTTTGCACTCTGAGTCCTTCAACTCTCTATCAAGAGGTAAGTAGCATATTTCATCATTAGTCCCTTAGAATCATGGTCATTATTCTGTTAAGAGTTCTCAATTCTCACAAAATTTTTGCCTTTACCATATTGCTGTCATTGTATAGATTCTTCTCCTGGCTCTGTTCATCTTACTTGGTAATAGATATGTAAGTTTTCCCAGGTTTCTCTGAAGTCATCTCCTTCATCATTTCTTATACCATAGTAATATTCCATTACATTTATATGCCATAACTTGTTCATCCATTGCTCAATTAATTAACTCCTGCAGATTCTAATCCTTCACTACTTCAAAAGAGCTATAATTTTTTTTTACCTCTTTAGTTAATTTTTTTTTTGCTTAGGACTTTCTCCATTAATCCACTCTCCTCTCTTTTAATTCCTCCTCTCTTCTCCCCTTTCCTTCCTCTTTCCCTGTTGAATGAAATGTTTTTCTGCACCCAACAGCATGTGTGTATGTATTTTTCCTTCATTTAACAAGTTCAGATGAAAGTGAGGTTGAAGTGACAGATGCTTCCTCTACCCCACTTCTCCTTGTTTGTATAGCTGTCTACTTGTACAAGCTAACTATGGGAGATAATTTTGGCTAATATTCCTTTCTCTCAGTGTATTATTTTCCCCTCTTTCCATTCTTGTCTTAAGATCATTAAGACATGACAGAACCACTACCATACCTTGTCTAATTAGACTATCTCAGTGACCCCTGATGATGATAGGTTTCAGAGGGGACACATGCAACATCTCTCTATATTGGAATATAAATATTATTCTTGTTTAGTTAATCATTTTTATTCATGTTTACTTTTTATGTTTCTTTTTACTCCTATGTTTCAACTTCAGAATTTCTATGCAGCTTGGAGCTTTTCATCAGGAATTCTTGGAAGCCTTTTATTTCATTAAAGATCCATTTTCCCCCTTGTAGCATAACACTCAGTTTTGCTAAGTTATCCTTGGCTGCATATTCTTTAGCTTCTGAAATGTTATATTCCAAATTCTTTATTTCTTTGTAGTGGTGACTGCTAAATCATGTATGATCCTGACTATGTATGGCTCTTTGGTACCTTCTGGCCAAGTGAAGTATATTTTTTTCCCTGACATGGAAACTCTGGATTTTGGCTATGATGCTCCTGAAAGTCATCATTTTGGTTTCTTTCAGAAAGTGACCAGTGGATTCTTCCTATTTCCACTTTGAACTATGCTTATAAGATATCTAGGTAGTGTTTTTCCTTTTCCTTTTTAAGATATTTAAAAATAGGACGTCTAATACCTTTTTTTTAATCATGATTCAGCTAGTCCAGGTCAGTTGTTTTTGCTATAAGATTCATTAAATTTTCTTCTATTTTTTCAACTTTTGGGCAGTATTTTAATATTTCTTATGGTTTCATAGAGTCATTGACTTATAATTGTTCTATTTTAATTTTCAAGGAGTTTCTTCTTTGGGCAAGTTGTTAATTCCCTTTCCAATTCTTTCTCCCTGGGGCAGCTAGGTGGTGTAGTGGATAGAGAATTGATCCTGGAGTCAGGAGGACCCGAGTTCAAATCTGGTCTCAGACACATAATACTTACTAGCTGTGTGACTCTGGGCGAGTCACTTAACCCCAGTGGTCTAACCAAAAAAAAATGTAGATTGACCAATTCTCTCTCCCTGGGCACTAGAGTTCTCAATGCATAGCACACTTCTGGCCTGATCCCATCCCCAATGTTTGAAGATCTTTTTCTTTCCCTATGCTGGCCTAGGATAAACAAAGGAGTCACTGTGACTTTTTTTTTAGATTTCCCCTATCAAGATTCAGTCTGGTGAATTTTCTAGACCTGTTTGGAGGAGTTTTGTGGATGGGCACTCAACTCTGCTGCTTTCTGCCTCTCTGTCACATAAGTCTCCTCAGATGCCTTTGTTTTGCCTTGAATTTACTGGAAAGAATTCTAGTTTTTTTCTACTACGTTTTCTATAATACCTCCTGTATGCAGGAACTATGTGTTTTGTTTGTAAAGCAATTGTTACTGCTTTTTGCGTCTCTTCTTCTAAATCTTTTGCTTCTTTAGAGAGATGGACACCATGGATTCCATTCTTTTTTTTTATTCTGACAGTTATTTCTGTTGTGAAGTCCATAAATTCTGCCATTTTGTTCCCTTTAAACTTGTTTTAAGATGCTTGTTTCTCTCTTGAACCATTAGGAACATTCTGTTACAGTTCTATAATTTCTTGGGAATCCCTAGGGTGTTCTGTCTCATCAGGTGTTCAATTTTCTTTATCTTGCAATATTTATTTAGATATTTACAGTCATTTAGATGTCTTGGTGACCCCTTTTTGTTTTAGTATCTTCCCTTTTGATTTTATCTATTGGTACTCTAGATTTTTAACTGATTTCTTCCTCCTGAAATCTTTGGTAGTTTTAATCTTTTTTTTCTTTTATTCTTTATATTGCTTTTTGACTCCTTGTGCTTTTATGGTGGGTCCCCTGGGACTGGATCTCAGAGATGCTTCAGCCTCTTCCCCCATGAGGAATTCACTTTTCACTCTCCCCCAAGAGGATGCTGGTCCCCTTTCCTACTTGCTATATTCAGGCTTTGTACACAAGCTGGTGCCCTGCCCCAGTTCCTTCTGTTCTGTAGTTCTCTGGTTCAGAATAGCCACAGCAAGCTGCCGTCCCAGACAGAGCATATTTTTGCATTTTGATACCCTCCCTCCACATCTATCACATCCAAGTGATGAATGTGGAAAGAGTTGAGGTCTGCTGCTTGTTGTCACAGAATAGTGGAGTAAAAAGAGTGTCAAAGTCTGCTTGAAGAAACTCCATCAGCAGCAAGGACATTGCCAAATGGATCACAGAGCATAAGCAAGAGTTTGACTGGTATGGTAGGGGGTATTGAATGACTGACCATTGATGATGCTTCTTATTCCAGAATATTTTAGCTCAGAATTCCTGGAATTTTTGGGGGGAGTGAAGTTTTTCCTTTTTTTCTCTTTTTTTTTCAGATGATCATGTCTTTGCCTGCACAGACAGCTGCAATTTCTTTACTTTTGTGCATAATTCAAGTTTGAAGGAGTTTCAAACTTTATTGAGGACTAGAGAAAATTCTAGTCTTTCATTCTGTTGGTAATGTGTCAGTAACATTAAGTTGCTAACCTGTGACAAAATTTGTTGGCCAACAAACCTAGGTGGCTTGCTGTGTTATTCAATCCACAGATTGAAATAATGAAGAAGAGGAATTTTCTTTTTCAGAGCTAAGATACATTTTGTTCAACAAAGATAGGCTGGGGGGAGAATCACACAGAGAAACATAAATGGTCAGAGAAAGGAAATTATATTTCTCAAGCCTTATAGAAGTACTTGAGGACATCTATAGAAAGACTTAAGACTTACTTTTTCTTTTGTGAAAGAAACCAAGATTCAGAAAATGCCATGCTGAAAGTTAAAAATAACAACAACAAAAACAAAACAAAACAAAACAAAAAAAATGCAATACCTAGTTCTGCTTTAGTTTGATAGGCTTAGGTGGTTTGCTTTGCTATGCACTTCAAACATAGCCTTATAGTGTCTAGAGGAGGAAGAAACTTCCCTTCTCACACAGTGGCCATACTGGAAGGTTTCAACTATACATTTATGCTTACAATGGTGTTGTGTGTGTGTGTGTGTGTATGTGTGTGTGTGTGTGTGAGTGTGTGAGTGTGTGTTTGTATAAAATAAGCATGTATTTAGTACCTACTGTGTACCAAGCACTGTGCTAAGTGCTTTACAAATATTATTTCATTTGATCTTCACAAGACCCTGGGAGGTAGGTACTATTATGATCCCAATTTTATAGTTGGGGAAACTGAGGCAGAGGTTAAGCAACTTGTCTAGAGTCACATGGCTAGTGTCTGAGGTCAAATTTGAACACAAGTCTTCCTGACTCCAGGCCCAGTGCTATATTCATGTGCTACCTAGCTGCCAAATAGCATTAGCTACCACAGCAAAAATGCTATCAGTGCCCCAAATCTCCCAGGAGCTCTATCTGATGGTTACAGATGGGAGCTATTTCTGGGGCCTTTGAATAATTTTTTTGTGTAACATCAAATCATCCTTAGTTAAGGTTTTTCTCCACATTTTGAACAGAAATTTTTAGTCCATACTTTTTGGAATTTTATGAGGGGTGGATATTTTACTTTTTTTTCAGATGATCATATTTAAAAATTTTTTTTTCTTATTTTTTCCAGTACTAAATTTGTTCAAAGGAATAATTCAGGTTCTATTTTGTTTGTTTGCAATCATTCAATTTAATTTTTATATTTTCAATCCTGTTTTCTTAAAACTCCTTACCTTTTTTGGTGTTTTTTTTTTATCTCTATCGTGGATGATTCCCTTTCATAATTGATCTGCTACTTTAGAAATGGTATACATGCAAAGTACTTTTTTTCAATGCTGCTGATTTTTTAAAAATTCATTAATTTATTTATTTTTAGTTTACAACATTCACATCCACAAGATTTTGAGTTCCAAATATTCTCCCCATCTTGTCCCTCTCCCAACCCCAAGACAGTGTGCATTCTGAATACCCTTTCCCCCAATCTGCCCTCCATTCTATCACCCCACCTTCTCTTATCCCCTTCCTCTTCTATTTCCTTGTAGGGCAGGACAGATTTCAATAACCCATTGCCTGTATATCTTATTTCCCAGTTGCATGTAAAAACAATTTTTAACATTTGTTTTTAAAACTTTGGGTTCTAAATTTTCTCCCTTACTCCCTCCCCACTCACCCTCATTGAGAAAGCAAGCAACTTGATACAGGTTATACTTACGTAGTCATGCAAAACACTTCCATAGTAGTCACGCTGTGGGAAAGTATATTTCCCTTCATCCTATCCCATCCTCTGTTTATTCTATTCTCTCTTTTGACCCTGTCCCTCCTCAGAAGTGTTTGCTTCTGATTACCCCTTCCCCCAATCTGCCCTCTCCTTTATCATCCCTCACTATCTCATCTGCTTCCTCCCTATTTTCCTGTAGGGTAAGATAGCTTTCCATACCCAATTCAGTGTTCCCTCCTTAAACCAAATCCTATGAGAATAAGATTCACTCATTCCCTCTCACATTCCCCCATTTCCCCTCCACAGTAAAAGGCTTTTCTTGTCTGTTTTATGTGAGAAAATTTGTATGATTCTACCTCTTCCTTTCTTCTTCTCCCAGCATAATCCTCGCTTACCCCTTAATTTTATTCTCCAGATATTACCTATTCATGTTCAACTCACCTTGTGCCCTCTATCTATCAATCTATCTACACATATAATTTTTTTTCACTCCAACTAATACTGACAAAGGTCTCATGAGTTACAAATATCATCTTTCCATGTAGGAATGTAAACAGTTCAACCTTAATAAGTCCTTATGATTTCTCTTTCCTGTTTACCTCTTCATGCTTCTCTTGAGTCTTGTATTTGAAAGTCAAATTTTCTATTCAGCTCTGGGTATGCTTGAAAGTCCTCTATTTCACTGAATATCCATTTTTTCCCCTGAAGGATTATGCTCAGTTCTGCTGGGTAGGTGATTCTTGGCTATAATCCTATCTCCTTTGCTCTCTGAAATATTATATTCTAAACCCTCTGATCCCTTAATGTAGAAGCTGCTAAATCCTGTGTTATCCTGGTTGTGTTTCCACAATACTCAAATTATTTCTTTCTGGCTTCTTGCAATATTTTCTCCTTGCCCTGGGAACTCTGGAATTTGGCTACAATATTCCTAGGAGTTTTCCTTTGGGGATCTCTTTCAGGAGGTGATGGGTGGATTCTTTCCATTTCTATTTTACTCTCTGGTTTGAGAATATCAGGGCAGTTTTCCTTGAAAATTTCTTGAAAGATAATGTCTAGGCTCTTTTTTTGATCTTGGCTTTCAGATAGTCCAGTAATTTTTAAATGATCTCTCCTGGATCTGTTTTCCAGGTCAGTTGTTTTTCCAATGAGATATTTCACATTGTCTTCTATTTTTTCATTCTTTTGGTTTTGTTTACAGTGATTTGATTTCTCATAAAGTCACTAGCTTCCAATTGCTCCATTCTAATTTTTAAGGAAGCATTTTCTTCAGAAAGCTTTTGGACTTCTTTTTCCGTTTGGCCAATTCTGCTTAATAAAGCATTCTTCTCCTCACTGGTTTTTTGGTACTCTTTTGCCATTTGGGTTAGGCTGTTTTTAAGGTGTTATTTTCTTCAGTATTTTTTTTTGGGTCTCCTTTAGCAAGCTGTTGGCTAGCTTTTCGTGATTTTCTTGCATCACTCTCATTTCTCTTCCCAGTTTTTCCTCTGCTTCTCTTACTTGCTTCTCAAAATCCTCTTTGAGCTCTTCCATGGCCTGGGACCAATTTATATTTTTCTTGGAGGCTTGGGATGCAGGAGCTTTGACTTTGTTTTCTTCTTCTGGTTGTATGTTTTGATCTTCTTTGTCACCAAAGAAAGATTCTATGGTCTGACATTTTTTGTGCATTTTGCTCATGATCCCAGCCAATTACTTGAGTTTTAAACTCTTTGTTAAGGTAGGGGTCTGCTTCCAGTGTGGAGAATGTACTGTCCCAAGCTTCAGGGGTTTTGTACATCTGTTTTCAGAGATACTTCTAGGGACCTGTAAGTTTTCAGTTCTTCCAAGGTAGTATGATCAAGGGTGAGGTGTTTACTCCTTTCCTGGCCTTTGCTCTGGTCTATGAGTGACCACAAGCACTCTTTTCTGCCTTAGGATGTGAGGAGGATTCTCTTTCTACCGCCACCACCACAAGCTCCACCATGCCAGTGCTCCTCCTTGTCCTGGGACCACCACCCAGAACTGTGACCCAGATCCAAGCTTGGGCAAAGCAAGAGAATACTGCCTCAGTGCCAGCAAAGAGATCCCTGCAATCCCCCTCTGATGAGCCACTTGATTCCCACTCAGTCTGTGGGCTAGAAGCTCCACAAGCAGCCACTGCCCTGAGGCCACATGGGGACTGGGGCTGGGACTGTGCGCTCCTCTCTCACTGCAGACACAGACTTTTCCTACTGGCCTTCTAAGTTGTCTTTGGCATTTGTGGGTTGAGAAGTCTGGAAACTATCACAGCTGCCCATGATTCAGTCCTCTGAGGCCTGCTCCAGGTTTGCTGAGGCTTGTTTTGCCTGCATGCCCACACTGAACTGCATTTCTCTCTCAGCCTGGCATGATAGACCTTTCTAATCAACCATCCAGGTCGTCTTGGGCTGGGAATTTGTTTCACTCTGTCTTTTTGTTGGTCCTGTTCTAGAATTTGTCTAGAGCCATTTTTCACAGGTATTTGGAGGGTTTTGGGCAAGAGCTCAAGCAAGTCATTGCTTTTACTCTGCCATCTTGGCTCTGGCCCCCAACATTGCTAATTTTTGCATTAAGTATATATTTTATAAGAATATTGTGTATATGTATTACTGATTTATTTGATGCTGTTTTCCAAATGAATCCTTATTATTAGTATTTGGAAGCAGGGAAAGTCACTTTTTACCTGGAGGGGAGAAGGAAGAAGTTCAAAGGGTGAACATTTCATCCTATTAACTGATTTTTGATCTTTGCTCTGGGTCATACTCCAAGAACCTCCATCAGACCTGATGGCCTCACTGAAGCTATACTGCCAAAGGTCTTCCTGTTCTTTCTTCTTCCCTATAGCCTGTTCTGTCCCAAGGTCAGAGGGTAAGAACCCCTAACAGGGATGGGGAACCTGTGACCTCCAGGCCACATATGGCCCTCTAGGTCCTCTAGTTTGACTAAATCCAAACTTCACAGAACAAATGTCCTTAATAAAAGGATTTGTTCTGTAAAACTTGGACTCAGACAAAGGGTCACACTCAAGGCCCTAGAAGACCACATGTGGCCTTGAGGCTGCAGGTTCCCCACACCTGCCTACAACTTGGAGAATCCTGGGTAAACTGCCAGACTTGCAGGTATTATGGGGGGATTATCTCCCTTTTGAGTTAATGTAGTTGATAACTGTTGCTAAAATAGTTATATTACAATATGGAAATTATAGAGGTAAAAACCTGGGTTTTATTATGCTTGAGCATAGGTTTTGAGGGATAGAAAAATAACTCTTGAACCAGGTTTAGGATTTTCTGACAAGCTTTTATAGAGAAAATTATGTCACAGAGAATGAATTCTTTTACATATTGCAATCTCATATATTCTTTTAGGCTATGTAAGTTAAGAGAGAGAGAGATTTACAACCCCATACTTCATTCAATGTCATAAAAGTTGAACAACCTTAGTTAAGCAGCTATAACCTCACAAATTCCCTAAGGAAACTAAATTAAACAGGCTCCATAGGTAAGCTAAGTCAGGTTACTGATTAAACACTGAGTTTGCAAAATCACAGACTTTCAAAACTACAAGGCTACATTTGAAAGTTATAATGGGCTAATTGAGAGGAAGGGATTTACACGTCATGATGTCATGAAGACTTGGAATCAGGGAAATACTTCATTCAACAACAACAAAAATATTTTGGGGAAGTTTTAAAGATATTATGGTCTCTTCTTTCTCTCATTTGAACTCTTATCTCATTAAAGTCAAAAGTATTCCTTTAACACTATTATTCCAAGAGTTGCATTTTGGTCAGGTGAGATTAATATTAACAGAAGATGGGTTTTAGTTAACCAAAAATTGCAGGAGGATGCACCAAACAATAAAAATTAATAAAAGGAAATACAAAATTCCTAAAACACAGTAAATCCCCTGCCTCCCCCACCCCTTCCCCTTATCTCCTCCAGGCTTCTGAGTGCTTTTTAGGTGGGGCTAAAAGACTAGTTCTATGTATTTGTGGTAAAGTTGATACTGATAGCTACCCATGAGGTTGGAAAGTAAGTTTTAGAACTTGTTATAGTATTGTCACTACAACCTGCTTTCCAGTTTCTCCAGAAAAACAAAACAAAACAAAACAAAAAAGAAAAACAAAAAAACAAAACCCTGCATTTTCTACTTCCTTGCTAGTAGCTGTAGATGGTATGTTGTCTCCTTAGGAGATGTGATTCTTTCATATTGTTGAGGTGGAGTTTGATAGGGAATGGATGACAACTGAAGCTGCCATATGAATAGGGAATAGAAATAGTGCCATAGTAAGCAGAGTCACTGGAGGAAACAAAAGAATCTTTTAAAACTGCATTAAAGTATATCATAAGTGAGGATCCTAGGTATTCAGGGGATAGCATAAGGCTCAAGAACCTAAAGAGGATGCTTCAAGTTGGGAGCAGGTGTGAGAGCATCAAAGACAACTTGACTTGCTTCACAATTTTGTACTAGGGGCCTTCAAGCTCCAGATGACAAAACTGGCTCTACTGCTTGTGCAGCACAGGTGGTTTCAACTTTCAAATCTAAATTAATAACTAAAATAGAATCTTATCTCCATTCTGAAGTACTTGTGCTCATCAAGTTTACTCTGCTTCTTCATTAGCTTTCCTTCCCTGCCTCACCTATTCTCTCCCAAAATAAAATTTATCTTTGCTTTGAAGGGAAGACTAAGTTCTATAAGTTAATCACCTGAATCCATTGGCAAATTGGAGCAATAGATAAAATACTACACTACTACTATTGCTACTAGTAACAATAATAACAATAAAAGTTACCATTTATTAAGCACCTACTTATCTGTCACTGTACAGTGTTAGGGATACAAATCCAACAAATAAAATAATTTCTACTCCTAAGGGGAAGAAAAACAAGGATATATACATTCATACAGAAGAATAAATACAAACAAATACAAAGTAGGTGAATACAAGGTAGTTTGAAAGGAAGGATGATTGTCCTAGAGGGAATCAGGAAAGGCTTCACATAACAAGTAGAGTTTGAGCTGCCACAAAGGAAGACAAATATTTTATGAGGCACAGATGAGGAGGGAGTGTTTGCAGGCATGAGAGACTGCTGGTGCAAAGGCATGGAGATGGGAGATGAAGTGTTATGCTTGAAAAACAAAGAAAATGGCAATTTGACCGAATCTCAGAATTAGGAAGGAAAGAAATGTGTAATGGGGCTATAAAAACAGTTTGGGGTCAGGTTGTGAAGGGTTGAAAGGTAAACAGTGGGGGCTTTGATTTGCTTCCAGAGGCAAAAGAGTGCCAAAGAAATTTATTGAGTATGGGAGTAAGTAACAATATCTTACATATAACTAGAGTTGCCCAAAAGTAATAGAACAAGCTGCTTCCACAGACACAAAGTTTTTCATTTCCAAAAGTCATTAAAAGAGGCTGGAAGACCATTTGTCAAGAATGTTGCAGGAGTGATCTCTGTTTTACCTATGGACTCAACTAGAGGACCTTCAAGAGCTCTTCTAATCTAGAGATTCTGTGTTTCTATGATGTTACATTTAAATAGTGCATTCCAGTTTTTTAATGGTGTATCTATTTCTAATTAGGTGTTATCTTTAGATGCCCCTCCATATGTTCCTGACACCAAGAATCTTGGAATGAACCATAGGAAAGGTACATTTCTGCTGCCTGTGCATGAGAGAGGTTAATTCAATCCATATCGGCAAATACTTTCCAGAGGTGTTTAGGAGAGCTTTGTAAATTAAGACAATTTAAAAAAAAAACTCATTCTAACCCAAGAGGAACAAATTAGATGCAAAGGAGTCAAAGGCTGTAAGCCTCTAGGGTAAGCCTTTTCTTTTAGGCTGTTAGCTCAGCATCCTCTGCATTACTAGGAGGAGACAATTAGAGATGCCCTAAGGGTCTTGGAAAACCTGATGAATTGCTGAATTGATAGCAGCTGGGGAAACCTTACAGAAATTATAAACTCTTCTTTGTTCTCTTGGTGACTAGGGAGAGATGGTCACATTCCCATTTGCTCTTGCATTTATGAGCACTGCTCAATCTGAACTTTCCTCTGGATCCTAGGGAAAGGAGAGAGACAGGAACAGTTTTAAGAAGTCTTGACAGGTTGAGAATCTTCAAGTTCAGCTGCCTCCTAATTTCATCAGGTTTTGTTTTTTGTTTTTTGTTTTTTTTAGCTTTATTTATTTTGCCACAGGGTTTCCTCTCCCTCTCATTTAATTTTATTTTTCTTTTTTTGGGTGATGTTTTAAAATTTTTCAAGTAGTATTTTTTTTCTCCCATCCACCTTTCCCTACTATTGGACCAAAAAAAGAAAAAAGAAAATTGGGTGATGTTTTGGTGTGATGTTTGTGTCTAAGTCTAGACTGCAAACCCCAGGAGACTCTAGAGCGTGCCTGTCTTTATGCTAAGTTAATAGTGGGCGACATTCCAGCTTGGCCAAGGCAGCTGGAGCCAAGAGCTTTCCCCCTGCGAGCTGAATGATCTCTTTCAGAGCCCCTGAGTGACAGTGGGTCCGCAAACTCTCTCTTCCGGAACTCGCGATGGTTGGCTTGCCAGGTTCATTCACATCTCCCAGGGGAACAGTCAGCCTCGTTCCATCTCCCTGCCTCTCCCTAGGCTCTGGCCCAGCAGCACTACCCAGCGTTGTGAATGTCACCTCTCTGGGTGGGGTCGCCAAGGCCGACTGCTGCTTCCCCCCTGCTCCTCATTTGTGTGCTGTGAGCTGGCATTACGTTATGCGCTCCACTACGTGGCTCAGTCCTCTAGCTGTTTCTTCTGCCCACAGAGAGACCCAGAAAGCCATCCTGGCGAGTTACCTTGACAACTTTATGACGTAATGCTTTCTACTGCTGGGAGGGGGAGGGGAAGGGCCGCAGGTCTTAATTCTCTCTCAGGCACCCCACGCTTCTCAGCAGCTTCTGAACTGGGCTGGAGAAGCAAAGAAAAGCAAAGTGAGGGAACGCAGGCTCTCTTTTAATTCCCTCACCAGTAATTCTTAGGCTCAAATGCATTAGCAATGCAAAACATGACTGTGAATAGTCACTGCTTACTGTGGAGAGGAGCTAGGCACGAGATTGATCTTGGGGGACAGACTGGCTCCCACTGAGAGTCCTCGAGCGGGAGTCTGTGAGGGCCCTCCTTACAATGCTTTCCTTTAGATTCCCAGGAGCTGCTTAGCAGTAACAAAAGACTGTGCTCTCAGCAAACGACTTCTCCTGAAACTTCTCCCTTCTTGAATTAAATCCAGTTTGTATCGGAGAATCATTTTCAAGAGGATTACTTGACAAAAAAGAAAGCAACTTCCACCCACACTTCCCCTACCGTCCATTTCCGCCCCCCCCAAAAAAAAGAAAGAAAGAAAGAAAAGAAAAAGGTGCAGGATGATTTTGAAGCAAGCTAAGTCAGCCAGCACCTGTGTGTCTATATACTGCTTTGCAGCAATTTTGCTCTAGTCCTTGTGAAAAGTGCCTCCAGGCAACATCCTGATTAGCCAGCAAGCCAGCAGGCAAACTACATTTCCTCTCTATTAAATGCAAGTGCTGTTAGGCTTTGACAGAAGGCCTAAAGTGGGCGCAGACTCTCAACTCCATATGTGAGAAATTTTATTTGCCTGTCTCCTTCAATGAATGAGTGGACAATCAAATCCTAACAGCGGGCTAAAGAATGGAAGAACATGAAGGCCCCATGCAGCTCTGCCTCTTCAGTCCTGAAAGTGTTGTCAGCTACAATAAACTCGATAGACAGAGTGCAATAGGAACTGATACTAGAGTGTACTTCCAGGATTTTGTGTGAGGTATAAAGCTAAAGGATGTTGGGCATTTGGGGAGAAACCAGGTTCTGAAGAATTCTTTTATCTGTTTGAGATGTCAGAGACATTCAGTATATTGCTCCTTAAGATATAAAGGTTTCTGACTACACCAAGTCCAAACGCCTTGAGGTCAGAAGAACCACATGACCTTTGAAAGTCATGTTCTTGAAAGCAATTTTCAGTGTCAAAATCAGAGGCATATCTATTTAATTAAGTACTTTAGCCCAAGGAAGAGTGTCTGAATAGTAGAAGGTACTGGCCCACCAACTAGTTCAAAAAGGCCCTCAAACCTATGGTTTCTGTTTTTTAATGCATAGTCAGCTTTAGAGTGGCCAACATCTTCATAATGCCAGGGACAATCCTGCCCTTTGGTTGTGTCTGTGAAATGGTGATTTGCCATCTGGCTAAGAGTTGTAGTTTCCTGTTTGTCAGAATAATAAGAGAAACATCAGAGCAGAAGGCTCTGGGGTTGTGGTCGTGGCTATTCATACCAGTAAGACTGATGGAGACTTATGCCAGAAGCAGAGACACAGCTGTGTTTAATTCAGCTGTTTTTAGTGTTTCTGCCCTTGAGGGGTATGGTTGAATTCTCTCTAAATGTTGTACTTATGCCAAAGAAGAGAGGATGCTTTAGTTTTCTTTTGAGCATCCTATGAACATATAGACTGCTCAAAGAACCAGTTTCTAAACTGAAAAAGAAAGCATATCACTTAAGATATATATTACACTTGTACTGGTATCAAATAGGCTTTCAACATGACAGTACTTTATTGCTGGGGAAGTTATCCTCTGAGTCTCGCCTCACACTAGAAAATACTGCAGTACATATAGCTACAAGATGTCAAAGGAAACATAATGCTAACAGGAACTTATGAGCAATGAAATCTCTTAATAATGCACCACATTCCACCCCTTCCATCTTAGCTAACATAAGCCAATCAGCAAGTAGTTAGGTATACCTTTGTGAAGTTTTCTCTATATTTATTATATGATTGCATGTGCAAACGAATACCAGGTAAGGTCAGTTCAGTAGTTGTGTCAAGAAAAGAATTACTTTCTTTACTGTATGGCTATTTTGAATCCTTGGGAATTGTAGTTAAATATCAAGAAGAAAAATATACAAAATAACTACAATAGTGTAGTCATGCAAACCCTAAAGAACCGTAATGACCAAGCTTACTTCTGGAAAACAGATGATGAAAAACATTATTTTTCTCTCAGTAGAGATAGGGGAGACTATACACTATTGAATACATCAGTTTTCCAAGGAAGAAATCAAAACAATTCATAGTCATATGAAAAAATGCTTTAAATCATTATTGATTAGAGAAATGTAAATTAAAACAACCTTGAGTTATCATTTTATACCTATCAGATTGACTAAAATGATTAAAAGGGAAAGCAATAAATATTGGAGGGGATGTGGAAAAATTGGGACACTAATTCATTGTTGGTGGACTTGTGAATTTATATAGCCATCTTGGAGAGCAATCTGGAATTATGCCCAAAGAGTTATTAAACTCTCTATAGTCTGATCCTTTGACCCAGTAATACCACTGCCAGATCTGTTTCCAAAGATGATTAGAGAAAAAGGAAGAGAACCTATATGCTCTAAAATGTTTCTAGCCTCTCTCTTTGTGGTGGCAAATCCGTGGAAATTGCAGGGATGCCCATCAATGGGGGAATGACTGAACAAGTTGTGATATATGATTGTGATGGAATACTACTGTGCTATAAGAAATGATGAGCTCAATGATCTTAGAAAAACATAGAAGGACTTGCATGAAATAATGAAGAGTGAAATGAACAGAACCAAGAGAACATTGTATAGAGTAACAGCAATATTGTTTTAAGAATGACTTTGAGTGAAAAAGTCATTTTGATTATTATAAATATACAAATTAACCATAAAGGAAATATAAGAAAGACACTATCTGCATCCAGAGAAAGAACTAATAAGTATAAGTAGGTATAGAATATTTTTACATATATATGCATATATGTGTGTCTGTGTATATATACCTATTTGTGTCTAATGGTAGCCCTCTCTAGGGTAGGAAGGGGGGGAGGGAAGACAAAAAAAGGATAAAAAAGAAATTTACATGATAACTTCATTATATATTTAAAAGGAAAAGCAAGTTGTACATAATAGATTTTCAGTTTTATGTGCAATCATCTTTTTATTATATTATGTTATAGAAATGCTTGTTTTATTCCATAAATTAAAAATAAAATAAATAATTTTTTTTAAAAAAAAGATATGGTCTCTGTATCTGTTGGCTTCACTTAACTTTTTTCTTTGCTATAAAGTAGGGTTCAATTGGGGGATGAAGAGTAAAAGGGTTATGTTGGGAAATGACAATGGTGTAAAATAAGGGGCATCAATCTCAGTATCAAATAAGATAATATTTGTTAGAAGTGCTTCACATAGTGCCTGGGACAAAATAGGTGCTATATAAATGCTTATCCCCCCCTTTCCCTTCCCCAATAAAACTTTTTAAATGTACATATTAATGACAGATGACACTACAAAAGATTCTTCTCATAATTTGCTATTCATAAGAAACCCTGTGAGAAACACTTTCACAGTAGATCAACATGGTGATGCCATATAGACCTGTCTACACTCCGGACCCTTTACATTCTCTATGACTTTATAGTGGCAGTAACCTACCTTTTTCTAACTTCACACCTCCTAGCAAAGACTAACATGGCAAAAATGAATAGAATCTAATCACAGAGAGCATAGCATCCAGAAAACATCATTGTTAATTTTGTAAGTGCTCCGATAAGTCTGGATAGAAACTTTGGAGGCATGTCTTGAGACATTGCTCCATTCAGGGGAACTGACATCATTGAGCATAGAATAAAATGATGAGAAATCTGTAACATTTGTTGGTCAGTCTCTTCTAATAATCATGGCATCCTTAGTGGTTTCTGCCATTCTTTTAGTCTGACCATTTGCTTGAGAACAATGAAAAGCAATGGTAACGACTCTTGTAATATTCCTGTTCCCAAATGCCTGAAGTCAAATAAAGCAATTGCAACAGTGCATCAGAAACAAGAATAAATAGCTATCCATGTGTTCAAATTAAATAGCACAAAACCATAATAGAGTAAGGTTAGGGTTAGAAGTACAGGGGGTTCTCATTATCCAGATTTATTATCAGTCCCCTGCAGTTATGCAGTTGTCTTTGTTTTGGTCTAGATGTGTGATTTTTGTCAGCATATAGAATTTTTGGTGAGGAAATTCTCCCTACCATTGCAGATTAAAAACTGTTCTGTTAAATGACTTGCTTGGGAACATATAACCAGTATATAGCTGTCCTCTATTCTTTTGTCCCTTGGTGCTCTCATCAGTTTCAATGAGTTCCAGCATCTTCTCTATGTAGAAGACTCCAAGAACTATACCAGATATCCCCAAAAGTCTTAATGCATTTTTAAACTATTAAAGCTTAAAACTGTAGTATGACTTTAATATTAGTGAGCTTTAATCATCAAAACTATTTGGTACTGGCTAAGAAATAGAGTGGTGGATCAGTGGAATAGGTTAGATACACAAGACACAGTAGTCAATGACTACAGTAATCTACTGTTTGATAAACCCAAAGACCCCAGCTCCTGGGATAAGAACTCACTGTTTGACAAAAACTGCTGGGGAAAGTGGAAAATAGTATGGCAGAAACTAGGCATAGATCAACATCTTAGACTGTATACCAAGATAAGGTCAAAATAGGTACATGATTTAGACATAAAGGGTGATGCCATAAGCAAAGTAGGAGAGCAAGGAATAGTTTAACTGTAAGATCTATGGAGAAGGGAAGAATTTATGACCAAACAAGAGATAGAGAACAGTATGAAATACAAAATGGATCATTTTGATTATATTAAATTAAAAAGGTTTTGCATAAACAAAGCCATTGCAACCAAGATTAGAAAGAAAGCAGAAAGCTGGAAAACAATTTTTACTGCCAGTATTTCTGGTAAAGGCCTAATTTGTAAAATGTATAGAGAACTGAGTCAAATTTATAAGTATACAAATCATTCCCCAATTAATAAATGTTCAAAGGATATGATCAGACAGTTATTAGATGAAGAAATTAAATGTATCTGTAGTTATATGAAAAAATTATCTAAATCACTATTGATTAGGAAATACAAATGAAAACAACTCTGAGGTACCACCTCACACCTATCCAATTGGCTAATGTGACAATAAAGGAAAATGATAAATGTTGGAGAAGACGTGGGAAAATTGGAACATTTATAATACATTTTTGGTGGAGTTGTGAACTGATCCAACCATTCTGGAGAACAATTTGTAACTAAGCCCAAATGGTGATCAAACTGTGCATATCTTTTGATCCAATAATACCACTACTAGGTCTGTATTCCAAAGAGATCATAAAAAAGGGGGAAAGGACCCAAATGTACAAATATTTATAGGAACTCTTTTTGTGGTGGCCAAGAATTGGAAATTGAGGGGATGCCCATCAATTGGAGAATAGCTGAACAAGTTGTGGTATATGAATGTAATGGAATACTATTACTCTATAAGAAATGATGAGCAGGCAGGCTTCAGAAAAACCTGTAAAGACTTCCATCAACCAATGTTGAGTGGAGTGACCAGAACCAGGAGAACATTGTACACAGTAACAGCAACATTGTGCAATGATCAACTTTGATAGCCTAAGCTTTTCTTAACAATACCATGATCAAAGACACTTCCAAAAGACTCATGATGGAAAATGCTATCCACATCCAGAGAAAGAACTGTGGAGTCTGAATGCAGATCAAAGCATATTATTTTCTCTCTTTTTTTTTCTTTCTTGAGGTTTTTCCCTTTTGTTCTGATTCTTCTTACACAATCTGACAAATGTAGAAATATGTTTGGTATGATTATACATGTATAGCCTATATCAGATTGCTTGCCATCTTGGGGCATGGAGAAAAGTGGGAGAAAAAAAATTGGAACTCAAAATCTTATGAAAATGAATGTTGAGAACTAAAATAAATAAATACAAATATTAGTAAGCTTTAATAGGTTAAAATGCAATAAGACTTTTGGGACACTCTGAATATACAGCACTACACTCTTATCATCTTTTGTTCCAAACCCACCCTATTTCCCACCAAAGGCACAAACATATTCCCAGTCACCCAGATTCAAACTAATTACAATCTTCAGTTCTTCATCCTAACTCATTTCCTCATCCAATCAATTCCCAAATCATTGTTTCTAGCACCATAATATCTCTTCTATATGTCCAACCTTTCCACTCACATAGTCCCTCTCTTACTTAAGGCTTATCACCTGTTTCCTGGCAATAGCCTGCTAATTTGTCTCTATGCCTTGATTTCCTCCCCACTCTAATCTATCCTCCAAACAGCTGCTAAAATGATTTTCTTAAATGCCAGGTGTGACCAGGTCACCTCATTAGTCAATACACTCTTGTGGTTCCCTATAACTTCCAGAATCAAATGTATACTTTCCTCTTTGACCCTTGAAGCTTTTCAAACCCTGATCCCTCCCTATCTTCCCTATCTTCCCTATCTTTCCTCTCTCTCTCTCTTTCTCTCTATATATGTACACACACACACACACACACACACACACACACACACACACACACACATAAAACTTCCCTCTGTAGCACTTTATGATCCAGCTCTATTGGATTATTTTGGATTGTCACAAGCACATAATGCTTCATATCCCATCTCTATGCCTTTGCAGTGACTGTCTCCCATGTCCAGAATACTTTACCTTCTTACCTTGGCCTCTTAGAATCTCTGGCTTCCTTCAAGACTCAGATCAAAGGCCACCATTTGCAGGAGGCCTTTCCTGGTCAACTCAACAGCTAGCAACTTGTCCTCAAAGACAGATTTTTAACCTTTTTGTGTCATGGACCCAGGCTCCCTTTGGCAGCCTGGTAAATCTTACTGACCTCTTTTCAGAAGAATGTTTTTAAATGGATATAATGAAACACACAAGATTACAAAAGAAACTAATTAGATTGAAACACAATTATATTTTTTCTAAAATAAAGTTTAATTTTTTAAACAAGATTAAGAATCCCTGCTCTAAGGTTAACCTGTATGTATTTATATATAATATATTTATATATATATAAAATAAAATATATATATATTTTATTTTTTTTATATATGTAATGAGTACTCTTGTCTGCCTCTCCCCAATTGAGACTATGTCTCCTTATCCTGAGGGGATGGGATATCTTTCTCTAATTCTATCAGCTTGAACACCCATCTCAATGTGTTCTCCCCAATGAGCTGCCATTGATTAGACCCAAATGGAACCAATGACCAGTTCCATTTAACCAATTAACCTCCATTAGCTTTGACAAAGTGGTTTTACTTAGAAGATAAAGTAAAAACATTTCCTACCCAGCACCTAGTAGGGGAACACTCTCCCCTATATCTCCATGGTTTCTGGAGAGAATTTACCAAGATTTAATACAATTTCTACTCATCATTGGTCCCAAAAAATTTCCATCCTAAATGTGGCATAATTGTTGGATTAGTCACTATCTTAGATATTGTTGGATTGGGTTCTGAAGGCTGCTCCTTGGCATATCAATGCTGCACTGACTGCAAATTCTGGACTCCATTCCCATATCTCCATTTCCAATCCCCTTCACCTAAAACAGCAACAGAAACAATAATAACAGCAAGGCAGAAAATAGAAGCTCATATTCATGGGCTGTATGTTGGTCTTGGGTGGAGGCAGGGCCTGAGGACTTCCATTACAGCACTGTCTCTCTTCTTTCTGTAATGCTTACAGATAGGAAGAAGTCAGATTAAGAGAAGGATAAGGTTCTAGTCATCTAGTACCTTATGAATCCCCTCCCCCCATCCCCAAATTATAGCCATATAGTCAAAGATACCCTGCTTCACCATATAGTGAGAAAAACAAAGTCCACATGAAGAATGCATCAGCAGATTACATGCTCATAAAGGCTAGGCTCATTGGCTAGTCTGTCACTCGTTGGGCCTATACATGGGTAACATACCCTCTGGGCTCACCCCTCTAACTCACACTGATGCTAGTATATGGAGTGCCCAGAAACATATCTTCTCCTGTTCTCAGGGTTCTAGGGGCAGTACTAGGAGCAGCTGTCCTGACACAAGCTCAAGCCTCCACTGATGTGCTTCCTTTTAACAATCAGCCTGTACATACCTTAGTTCTTTAGCAAAGCTTAGAATAGCAAAGAACAGGAGTTACAAAGAATGTCTTCCCAAACCGAGGATGTACACTCCCACAAATACACACATGGTCCTGGGGGTGGAGGGAGAAGAGTGGGTAGAATCTCAAAGTATAACAGTAGTGTTACATGCATATAGGGAAGACACATGGCCAAGGCAACCCATACCTCCAAGACCACAGGGACTTGATGTCCTTTCTGTCTCCAGATAGTCTTTTCAAAGTTCTCTTTGGGGTGTGGTATTAGTGAAGAACAAGTCATTGATATTCAGCTGCTCTGGCTCTCTACAAGTTGTAGCATCTCCACTGGACAAGCAACTCATCTGGGTTTGCTCTTTATAGGGCAAGGCCTCTTGACTTGCCTAGGTCAAGACTGGGTAAACCAAGCTTTAAGTTGCTAAGTTGTCTCTTCATAGCACTTGGCTATTGCTGGGCTGTGCTCATCAGGTTGCTTGGACACTGGACATGACTGCTTCTGGATTGGGATGGACAGATCGTGAGGCTGTTAAACTGCTACCAGAATTCAGCTTGCAATTTCTCTTGTCCTTGGCATTTTCTAGGACTCCTTGGAGACCCTGATTTCTAGGATTTCAGGTATGTTCCCTTATTTTTGTGATGTCCTAATCATAGGGTGAGTAGAGATTTACTTTATGCAAGGTGTAGTAAGCCCTACATTAATTTGATAATTCAGATATTTGAGTGAAAGATGAGAAATGGACTGAGCCAGGCAAGTCACTTGGTCAGTCTGAAGATGCTTGTAGGCTGGGCTAGGCAGGATTTTTAGTCCCTGGGAACTACTCAGGGCTCAGGCTGTCTGCTGGACAACTCAGTAAGCTGCATACCCTAACCTTACTCTGCAGTGGGTAACTATAGTCTTTTACCACATTCAGTCACTAGTTTGGTTGGTAGTACCAGTTTTACAATTCTCTTTTTATTTGGAATATTATTGTGCTTTTTAAGTTAGAGCAATGGCCCTTAGGATGGACAAGAACCTCTCGTCTTCTATTCACTCAGAGCATTGGTTTTATAAAGTAGTATGCTGGTACATGTTAAACAACCTACTCTCAGAAAAAGAAAAGTGTACATAGACTCATTTTTGAGTTTAATCTGTATTATTAACATTTTGTTCTTCACCTTCTTAAGTTTAGACAATCAACTAAACAATAAATCAGGTACTAATTTTCAGCAATTTCAGATTTCCAAGGTATAAATGCTCACACCAAAAATTTAACAATCAGCTCTCTTGAGCTGATATGGACTGGCTCTAGCACACCCTGGTTTGATACTTCTTGGCAGAAGGTGGGGGATGTCTATCCTCTCCAGTTTGATAATCCATTCGGGTTCTGAGATATTTTTCTCAATGTGGGCATTTACTTACAGATATCAGTCCCAATTCAGTCACTTACATTTCCCGAACTCCTCTTAGGGTCTTATACAAATGGGTAGTTAGTTATGATAAAGATATGAATGTCTCCTGTGGCTATTCATTTGTCCTCATAGCAATTAATCTGTTCAAGCCTCTAACCCATTTTTTTTTTCTAGGCAATTGGGGTTAAGAGATTTGCCCAGGGTCACACAGCTAGTAAGTGTCAAATGTTTGGTCTGAGTCCAGATTTGAACTCAGGACCTCCTGACTTCAGGGCCAGTGCTCTATCTACTGCACCACCTAGCTGCTCCTCCTCTGACCCTAAGTTACTAAATGTTTATTCTGAATCTTTCTCTTTCTTTCATTTTCCTTTTTATTTCATTGCCTCTGTCTTTTCACCCCTCTGTGCCTTTAACTTTTCAGTTCTTGAAAGGCCATGTTACTGTATCTGATCATATTGACTCTCCCATCAGATTATACAATCTTTTCTTTTTAATAATTATTTTCTTTTTTATTTATTTTTAGTTTTCAAAATTCATTTCCCCAAGATTTTGAGCTCCAAATTTTCTCCCCATCTCTCCCCTATCCCCACCCCAAGACAGCATGCACTCTGAATTCTCCTTTCCCCCAATCTGCCCTCCATTCTATCACCCCACCTTCTCTTATCCCCTTCCCCTTCTATTTTCCTGTAGGGTGGGATAGATTTCTATACCCCATTGCCTGTATATCTTATTTCCACTTGCATGTAAAAATAATTTTTAACATTTGTTTTTAAAGCTTTGAGTTCCAAATTCTCTCCCTTCCTCCCTCCCCACCCACCCTCATTGAGAAGGCAAGCAAATCGATATAGGTTATAGATGTGTAGTCATGCAAAACACTTCCGTAATAGTCATGTTGTAAAAAACTAACTATATTCCCCTTCATCCTATCCTGCCCCCATTTATTCTATTTTCTCTTTTGAGCCTATCCATCCATAGAAGTGTTTGCTTCTAATTACTCCCTCCCCTAATCTGCCCTCCCTTCTATCATCTCCCCTCTTATCCCCTTCCCCCCTATTTTCCTGAAGGGCAAGATAGATTTCCATACCCAATTGAGTGTGTATGTTATTCCCTCCTTAAACCAAATCTGATGAGAATAAGATTCACTCATTCCCTCTTACCTTCCCCCATTTCCCCTCCACTGTAAAAGCCGCTTCATGATGATTTTATGTGAGATAACTTACCCCATTCTACCTCTCCCTTTCTCTTTCTTCCAGTATAATCATCTCTTACCCCTTAATTTTATTTTTTAGATATCATCCCTTCATCTTCAACTCACCCTATGCCATCGGTCTAAACATATATATGTGTGTATGTATGTGTATATATATACACATACATACACACATATATATGTGTATATGTATATATTCATGTATGTATATATATGTATATATACACACACACACACACACATACATTTTTTCCCTCCAATTGCCCTGATACTGACAAAGGTCTCATGAGTTACAAATATCATCTTTCCATGTAGGAATGTATACAGTTCAACCTTAGTAAGTCCCTTATGATTTCTCTTTCCTGTTTACTTCTTCCTGTATCTCTTGAGTATTGTATTTGAAAGTCAAATTTTCTATTCAGCTCTGGTCTTTTCATCAAGAATCTTGAAAGTTCCCTATCTCACTGAATGTCCACTTTCCCCCCTGAAGTATTATACTCAGTTTTGCTGGGTAGGTGATTTTTGGTTGTACTCGTAGTTCCTTTGACCTCCGGAATATCATATTCCAAGCCCTCTGATCCCTTAATGTAGAAGCTGCTAAATCTTGTGTTATCCTGATTGTGTTCCCACAATACTGCAATTGTTTCTTTCTGGCTGCTTGCAATATATTCTCCTTGACCTGGGAACTCTGGAATTTGGCTATAATATTCCTAGGAGTTTTTCTTTGGGGATCTCTTTCAGGAGGTGATGGGTAGATCCTTTCAATTTCTATTTTACCCTCTGCTTCTAGAATATCAAGGCAGTTTTCCTTGATAATTTCGTGAAAAATGATGGCTCTTTTTTTGATCTTGGCTTTCAGATAGTCCAATAATTTTTAAATGATCTTTCCTGGACCTATTTTCCAGGTCAGTTGTTTTTACGATGGGATATTTCACATTGTCTTCTATTTTTTCATTCTTTTGGTTTTGTTTTATAATTTCTTGATTTTTCATTGAGTCATTAGCATCCATTTGCTCCATTCTAATTTTTAAGGAATTATTTTCTTCAGTGAGCTTTTGGACTTCCTTTTCCATTTGGCAAGTTTTGCTTAATAAAGCATTCTTCTCCTCAGTGGCTTTTTGGACCTCTTTTGCCATTTTTAAGGTGTTATTTTCTTCAGTATTTTTCTGGGTCTCCTTTAGCAAGCTGTTGGCTAGTTTTTCATGATTTTCTTGCATCACGCACATTTCTCTTCCTAGTTTTTCCTCTACTTCTCTTACTTGCTTCTCAAAATCCTTTTTTGAGCTCTTCCATGACCTTGGACCAATTCATATTTTTCTTGGAGGCTTGGGATGTAGGAGCTTTGACTTTGTTGTCTTCTTCTACTTGTATGTTTTGATCTTCTTTGTCATCAAAGTAAGATTCTATGGTCTGACTTTTTTTGCACTGTTTGCTCATGTTCTCAGTCAATTACTTGAGTTTTAAACTCTTTATTAAGATAGGGGTCTTCTTCCAGTGTGGAGAATGTAATGTCTCAAGCTTCAGGGGTTTTGTGCAGCTGTTTTCAGAGATACTTCCAGGGACCTGTAAATTTTCAGTTCTTCCAAGGTGGTATGATCCAGAGTGAGGTGTTTACTCCTTTCCTGGCCTGTGCTCTGGTCTATGAATGACCACATGCACTCTTTTCTGCCTTGGAACTGTGAAGAAGATTCCCTCTTCACCGCCATCACAAGCTCCACCATGCCAGTGCTCCTCCTTGCCCCAGGACCACCACACAGAACTGTGACCCTTTACAAGCACGGGCAAAGCAAGAGAATCCTGTCTGCTTCAGCTCCAGCAAAGAGATCCCTGCAATCCCCCTCTGATCAGCCACTTGATCCCCCCACCATCTTTGGGCCAAGAGCTCTATAAGCAGCTGCCACCCTAAGGCTGCACTGGTACTGGGACCAGAGTGACCTTCTCTCTCACTGTGGTCTGATAGACCTTTCCTACTGACCTTCTTAGTTGTCTTTGGTGTTTGTGGGTTGAGAAGTCTGGAAACCGTCACAGCTGACTGTGATTTAGTCCTCTGAGGCTGGTCCAGGCTAACTGAGGCCTAGTCTTTCCCTATGCACCCATGCTGAACTGTGGTCCTCTCCCAGCCTGGCACAATAGACCTTTCCAATCAACCATTTAGGTTGTCTTGGGCTGGAAATTTGTTTCACTCTGTCTTTTTGTGGGTTCCACTGCTTTAGAATTTGTTTAGAAACATTTTTACAAGTATTTGGAGGAGTTTGGGGGAGAGCTCAAGCAAGTCACTAATCTTACTCTGCCATTTTTGCCTCTGCCCCCCCCCACCCCCATACTGCCTCCTTGTAAGATTATACAGGGAAGCGAAAGACTTTATAACATGACAATATTAACTAAACAATTGACTACTTAAAAATTACCCATTTCTGCCACCCATCACCCATTTTTTTACCCATTTTCATCCATGGTCACATCTTTCCCAATTGTAGATATATGTTTCAAAAAAGAGTGTTTTGAATATCAAAAGATTAAGGACAATTCCTGTGGAAATTGATGAAGACCCTCAATATTTTTGGAATAATGATCCTTTTTATAATTGTGCTATAAAAGTAAAATATGAAATGAAGGATGTCGTATCATGCTATGTAGTATTGCCAAAACAATTATGCCCCCAACCATGATTCATTATTTTTTATTATAAGAATTAGCATCTATTTGTAATTTTAACATTATTATTAAATAAAATTTTACCTTATATTTGTAATTTTTTAGTTTCAATTTTCAACATTGTCCAAATCATCCCCCTTTTTTTTCATTCTTTACAATGTGATTTTGGTTCATTTTTTTAAAAAATTAGATTCACTTAAAGAGTCTTTTTTTCCTGCTACCAATTATCCTCAGATGAAAAAGACCTCCTGTAGTTACAGTTAGTCTTTTTGAGAAGGAATTTGCAAAAACTGTAAACTTCTTCCCCTTGGATGACCCTGTAAAACCAATCCAGATTCTTGATCAAAGCTTCTTTGTAAATTCTCACAGAAAAGCAGGTGCTTTTGGTGGGTTATGCTGAGTATACTGGCAGGCACTACATGCCATTTTAAATATTAGAATCAATTCCAGGCCACAAGATATGGCACCTACCAAATGCTTTCAGGTATATTATAGACATCATATATTGTATGGCTAATAGAGGAGAATGTCTCCTGGAATACAAATGTAATTTCCCAACAGAGGATAGGTAACTCATACTTATAGCTCTTAAATGGCTTTAATTCCTCAGGTAAGTTTCTTAACTGGCTACTTTTAGTTTAAGTCAGAGGCTAATCTGGTGTGCTATACAATCAGTCATGTGATTAAATCCCAGAATGGTAGCATTGAAAAGAATTCTTCCTTAAAAACCAACCTTATTATTTCGCAAATAAGAAAACAGGTGCCTGGAGAAGTGATACACCTGAGAAGTTGGTTAGATCGGCCTTCTGACTTCAAAATTTCCATCAGCATATTCTGAGATCTGGAGATAATTTCATATGATTTTGTAGTCAAAGATATGGTTATATACATTGAGCAAAAGCCCCCCAGCATTGCATAGGTGATGGTATAATTAAGAATATAGGCTAAACTTTAAAAAAAAAATCATCCCCCCAGAAGCTGGTAATCAGTATAAATTATGAATTCAAACCATGTGGAGAAAGCTGTAAAAGTACTCTTGAGATAGTAGAAATAATGACTTTGCCAAAAATGTGTAATTCTATTCTGTAGATCACATTGTTCCTGAAGAGCGAGCCATTGACAATGTCATCCGGCACTTTGTAGCTAAGCACACATCCAGTGGATTATATGAAGCAACAGGCTTCCCCTAAGAAGTATTGGTTTGTATCTATTTTAATGTACTAGCACAGACCTTGTAGTCAACAATTGCTTGGTATTTTGGAAAACGTCTTCATGCTGATGAGTCCATTATCCTTTCCCCAGTAGGCAATAAAGGAGCTCAACAGAGGTTGTCTTTTGTGGAAGAAAAAAAAACATGGCAGAAATTGTAATTGACACAGTAATTCTTTTATTGAGAATGGACCCTAAAAGTCTCATGAAAAACAGCAACAAAAAATAGCTACCTGTTCAAAAATTTTAGCCACAGTATTTGTAATTGACAAAACAACAGAAGCAATTGGGCTGTCCAGGAGCAGGAGATGGCAAAATGAATTGTGGTACCTCAATGTAATGGAATCCTGTGATGCAATTAGGAGTGATAAGCATGCAGAATATAAAGAAGTATGAAAAGACTTTTATGAAATCATGCAAAGGGTGGGGAGGGGAGGGAAGAACCAGAACAGAGTGTGTGTGTGTGTGTGTGTGGTGGGGAATAAATGGAAGAAGAATTCTGATGGTAACTCATTAAGAGGGTCTGAAAAGTTGCTCTGACAGGATATAAGTTAAAAATTTATTTTCTTAAATAAAAATGGTTACATAGCAAGCTTAATTAATTGTATTGATCTTTACTACTAAGTTGTAATATCATTTAGAAATTGAGTAGTCACAGGAATTCATGATGATCTTGCTTTGTATTTGACCCAGAAACTTCATGAACTGCATATACCTTGATTTTAGTGAATACTGGTAGTATTGAGATGATAACCTAAGAAGTATAGACTACAGAATTTGGATTGTGGGAGCACTAGGATAGGGAGAATCATTCCATGATAGCAAAAGGAACTTTTATTAAATGGGGTTAAGCTCATATTTAAGCTACAGCAGTAGCCCCTGTAGAGACTCCATGAGAGAGCAACCTGTAGGGGAACCTTCTGGCATCATTGGCAGGATCTGGATAGAGACTTTTAAGAACTTAAGTCTAATAGCCCCTTTTGATATATGTTATTCTTGAGTATTCAACCTAGAAAGGTACAAAGGTCTCTTGAAAGTTAAAGAGAAAGGAGTCCACTTGTCTAGGTTGCTATGACCTGGCTAGTTAGTTGTTGCATATAATTCTGTTGCTTAGGACCTCAGCAGTCAATACTACAGTTGCAACCAAAAGAGACTTTGTTTCCTGTATCTTTCTATGTTAAATCTTCCAAAAATATCCTGTTTCCTAAAGGAGAAACCCTGAGGGTCTTACCCTCCCAGATTGATTCTTTTGAGAAGGCAAACTAGGCCATTTTTTTGCCTCAATTCTTACCTAGCCTTTAATCACTGATGGGTGTTGCCTCAGACAAACTAAGACCTGGAGAAGAACTTAGTTTAAAAAGGTCAAGTTCTCCCACTGCATCCAGGGCCATTGCCAGTCATCCTGACCTATGTCTTGCCATTGGACTCCAATGACTCTGGAGGAGAGAGTGAGACTAATGACTTTGCATAGCCCTGGCTTACTTAAATCCAATCCACTTGCAATCAAAGACATCACCCTCCTGATGTCATTTGTCCTCTTCGAGAATGAAAGGCAAACAACAAAAATGTCCAAAAGAAGGGGGTATTGAAAGTTCTGTTTAATGTTTCTCTGGTTTCACTCAAATATCTGAAGTATCAAAATAATGTAGGCCTTACTTCACCTTTCCATAAAATAAACCTGAAGTTAATTAACCTGAAGTGAGAAGAACTAGGATATCACTGGGCACAGTGACAGCAATGTTATAATGATCAAGTTTGAAAGTCTTGGCTACTCTGATCAGTGCAATGATCCAAAACAATTCCAAAGGACTCATGAGGAAAAAAATGTTATTCATTTTCAGAGAGAGAACTGATAAACTCTGAGTGCAAATTTAAAGTGCAATATCCTCACCTTCTTTATTTTTGTTGTATTTTCTTTAAAAATAGGGCTAATATTTCAGATAAAGAAATTAAAGCTATCTATAATCATATAAAATGCTCTAAATTACTATTGATTAGAGAAATTCAAATCAAAATAACTCTGAAGTACCACATCACGCCTATCAGATTGGCTAACAGGACAAAACAGGAAAATGATAAATGCTGGAGAGGATGTAGGAAAATTGGAACACTAATGCATTGTTGGTGGAATTGTGAACTGATCCAACCATTCTGGAGAACATTTTGAAACTATGCCCAAAGGACTATAAAAATGTGCATACCCTTTGACCCACCAATACCACTTTTAGGCCTATATCTCAAAGAGATCATAAAAATGGGGAAAGACCCACATGTACAAAATATTTATAGCAGCTCTTTTTGTGGTGTCCAAGAACTGGAAATTGAGGGGATGCCCATCAATTGGGGAAGGACTGAGCAAGTTGTTGTAAGTGAATGTAATGGAATACTATTGTGCTATAAGAAATGATGAGCAGGCAGACTTCAGAAAAACCTGAAAGGACTTACATGAACTGATGCTGAGTGAATTGAGCAGAACCAGGTGAACATTGTACACATTAATAGCCACATTGTGTGATGACTGACTCTGATATACTTAGCTCTTCTCATAAGTACAAGGATCTAAGACAACTCCAAAAAACTCATGATGGAAAATGCTATCCACATCCCAAGAATAAGAACTTTTGAGTCTGAATGCAGATCAAAGCATACTATTTACTCTTTCTCTCTCTCTCTCTCTTTTGGTTTGTTTTTTCTTTCTCATGGTTCCTCCCATTCATTCTAATGCTTCTTTACAACATGACTAATGTGAAAATATGTTTAATAAGAATGTATATATAGAGCCTATATCAGATCATACACCATCTTGGGGAGGAGGAAGGGGAGGGAGGGGGAGAAAAAAAGCTTATGGAAGTAAATGTTGAAAACTAAAAATATGTAAATTAATTAAAAATAAAAATAAGGCTAATATTGGAATGTTTTGCATGATTTCACGTGTATAATTTGTATTACATTGTTTGCCTTCTCAGTGGGGGAAGGGGATGTGGGAGTGAGGGAGAGAATTTGGAACTCAAAATTTCAATAGAAAAGAATGTTAAAAATAAATAATATGTTTAAATTTTTTAAAAATCTCAAACTGTATTGTATCTCTCTCTTTCTCTCTCTCCGTCCCTCTCTCTCTCTCTCTCTCTGTCTGTCTCTCTGTCTCTCTCTGTCTGTCTCTCTCTCTCTACATATATATGTGTATATATATACACATATATATGTATATATGTATTTGTGAGAACTAGCACTTTTTATTAGTTTTTTCTTAATCTATTTTTTAGTTTTCAACATTCACTTCCACAAGATTTTGAGTTCCAAATTTTCTCCCCATCTCTCTCCTCTCCCCACCCCAAGATAGCATGCATTCTGAATTCCCCTTTCCCCCAATCTGTCCTCCCTTCTATCATCCCCCCACTTCTCTTATCCCTTTCGCCTTCTATTTTCCTGTAGGGCAGGATAGATTTCTATATTCCATTGCCTGTATATCTTATTTCCCAGTTGCTTGTGAAAACAATTTTTAACATTTGTTTTTAAAACTTTGGGTTCCAAATTCCCTCCCTCCCTCCCCACCCACCCTCATTGAGAAGGCAAGCAACTTGATACAGGTTATACAAGTGTAGTCATGCAAAACACTTCCATAATAGTCATGTTGTGAAAAACTAACTATATTTCCCTTCATCCTATCCTGCCCCCTCCATTTATTCTATTCTCTCTTTTAACCTTGTCCCTCCTTAGAAGTATTTACTTCTGATTAACCCCTCCCAATCTGCCCTCCTTTCTATCATCCCCCACTCCCTTTTCTTCACCACTATTTTCCTGTAGGGTAAGATAGATTTCCATATCCAATTGAGTGTGTATGTTATTCCTTCCTTAAGCAAAATCCAATAAGATTCACTCATTCCCTCTCACCTTACCCCACTTTCCTTCTACTGCAAAAGCCTTTGCTTGTCTGTTTTATGTGAGATAATTTACCCCATTCTACCTCTCCCTTTCTCCTTTTTCCCAGTATAATCCTCTCACCCCTTAATTTTATTCTCCAGATATCACCACTTCATCTTCAACTCACCCTGTGCCATCTCTCTCTCTTTCTCTCTCTCTCTCCATACATATAATTTTTTCCCTCCAACTACCCTAATACTGACAAAACTCTCATGAGTTACAAATATCATCTTTCCATGTAGGAATGTATACAGTTTAACCTTAATAAGTCCCTTATGATTTCTCTTTCCTGTTTACTTCTTCCTGTATCTCTTGAGTATTGTATTTGAAAGTCAAATTGTCTATTCAGCTCTGGCCTTTTCATCAAGAATGTTGAAAGCTCTCTATGTCATTGAACGTCCATTTCTTCCCCTGAAGGATTATATGCAGTTTTGCTGGGTAGGTGATTCTTGATTGTAATCCTATCTCCTTTGACCTCCAGAATATTATATTCCAAGCCCTCTGGTCCCTTAATGTAGAATCTGCTAAATCTTGTGTTATCCTGATTGTGTTCCCACAATACTGCAATTGTTTCTTTCTGGCTGCTTGCAATACTTTTTCCTTAACCTGGGAACTCTGGAATTTGGCTACAATATTCTTAGGAGTTTTCCTTTGGGGATCTTTTTCAGGAGTTGATCAGTGGAATTTTTCCATTTCTCTTTATCCTCTGGTTTGAGAATATCAGGGCAGTTTTCCTTGATAATTTCTTGAAAGATGATGTCTAGGCTCTTTTTTTGATCATGGCTTTCAGATAGTCCAATAATTTTTAAATTCTCTCTCCTGGATCTATTTTCCAGGTCAGTTGTTTTTCCAATGAGATATTTCACATTGTCTTCTATTTTTTCATTCTTTTGTTTTTGTTTTACAATGTCTTGATTTCTCATAAAGTCACTAGCTTCCAATTGTTCCATTCTAATTTTTAAGAAAATATTTTCTTCAGTGAGCTTTTGGACTTCCTTTTCTATTTGGTTAATTCTGCTTTTTAAGGCATTCTGCTCTTCATTGGCTTTTTGGACATCTTTTGCCATTTGGGTTAGGCTATTTTTAAGGTGTTATTTTCTTCAGTATTTTTTTTGGTCTCCTTTAGCAATCTGTTGGCTAGTTTTTCCATGATTTTCTTGCATCACTCTCATTTCTCTTCCCAGATTTTCCTCTACTTCTCTTACTTGCTTCTCAAAATCCTTTTTGAGTTCTTCCATGGCCTGGGAATGATTCATATTTTTCTTGGAAGCTTGGGATGTAGGAGCTTTGACTTTGTTGTCTTCTGGTTGTATGGTTTGATATTCTTTGTCACCAAAGAAAGATTTTATGGTCTGATTTTTTTTTTTGTGCATTATGCTCATGATCCAGACAATTACTTGAGATTTAAACTCTTTGTTAAGGTAGGGGTCTTCTTTCAGTGTGGAGAATGTACTGTCCCAAGTTTCAGGGATTTTGTGCAGCTGTTTTCAGAGATACTTCTAGGGACCTGTAAATTTTCAGTTCTTCCAAGGTGGTATGATCAAGGGTGAGGTGTTTACTCCTTTTCTGGTTTGTGCTTTTGTGTATGATTGACCACAAGCACTCTTTTCTGCCTTGGAATTGTGTGGAGAATTTGCTCTCCACTGCCACTATAAACTCCACCACACCAGCACTCCTCCTTGCCCCATGACCGCCACCCAGAACTGTGACCCAGATCCAAGCTTGGGCAAAGCAAGAGAATCCTGCCTCAGTGCCAGCAAAGTGATTCCTGTAATTCCCCTCTGATCAGCCACTTGATTCCCCCTCTATCTGTAGGAGCTCTGGAAGCAGCCACTGCCCCAGGGCTTTGCAGGGACTCCACACTTCTCTTTCACTACAGTTGCAGACTTTTCCTACTGACCTTCTAAGTTGTCTTTGGCATTTGTGGATTAAGAAGTGTGGAAACTTCTGCCGCTGCCTGTGATTCAGTCCTCTGAGCCCTGCTCCAGGTTTGCTGGGGCCTGGTCTTTGCCTGCACACCCATGCTGAACTGTGATCCTCTCCTACTCTGGCACAATAGTCCTTTCCAGTCAACCATCCAGGTTGTCTTGGGATAGAAATTTGTTTCACTCTGTCTTTTTGTGGGTTCTGATGCTTTAGAATTTGTTTAGAGCTATTTTTTATAGGTGTTTGGAGGGGTTTGGGGGAGAGCTCAAGCAAATCACTGCTTTTACTCTGCTATCTTGGCTCCACCCCTGAGAACTAGCATTTTTATAGTGTTTTAAAGTTTGTTCTTCTATTGTTTCATCATGTCTGACTCTCCATGATCCCATTTAAGGTTTTCTTGGCAGAAATATTTGAGTGATTTGCCATTTCCTTCTCCTGCTCGTTTTACAGATGAGGAAATTGAAGCAAACAAGGTTAAGTGACTTGCCTAGGGTCACACAGCTAGTAAGTGTTTGCTGCTGGATTTGAACTTAAATCGTATTGACTCCAGGCCTGGTTCTCTATCCACTGTGCCATCTAGTTTCCTACTTTAAAGTTTATAAACATCTTTATGTCTGTTATTCCTTAAATCCTCACAATAACCCTGTGATATAAGTACTATCATTATTCCTACTTTCACAGATGATGAAGCTGAAGTTGAGAGAGAGGTTAAGTGCTTTATTCAGTGTTGAGATGGAATAGAAGGGAACTTGCTAGAATGCGGAATATTAGGGAAAATTTCTAGCTCAATATAAACATACAAATCTATCACATGACTCCCATATAAAGAAAATAGATCCCAGTCAAATCAGGTTGCATACTTCTAGTAATGCATCTTCCTCTTGTAATCCAAAGCTTTTCATGAACTTACCCCTTTAGGCAAAGGCAATATTTTATCTATATTTCAAACTCTGTTAAAGACAGAAATTGACCTCAACCCAGTTCACATGACTGTTTGGAAAGCTTAGTTTGGTACCAACCCCATTTAGAAGAAAGATACCCCTCATGACTCCCTTGCATGGAGTACTGAAATCAAGAAAGGAGGAGCAATCACAACCGAACCCTATAAAAGTATCTAAAAAGTGTCATTCATTAAGCATGATACTGCTAAAGATGGCTGAGCTAAGGATATCTTGTAACAGCAGGCTTATTGAAGGCAGCACCATGTCTGGCTTCATTTTCATATTCCCTAAAATCAACACTTTGTTTTGTACATAGTAGGTTCTCAATAAGTAAACATTGAACTGAATTGTTGAATTTTATTGTCTCACATCTGTCCTTCACCTTTGGCATCTCTGGCTCAGTTGATCATCTGCACTTTGAGAAGTGATACCTGACTAGAACAAATACAGGTTATGAGAAGCCTGTGATGTGTTCTTATGTGACTCGTTTTATTTCTTCCACTGTGAACAACCTACCTTCGGATGCTTCAGAAGAGGCTTCATGTTGTTCTTTCTCCTCTTCTTTACATTTGGGACCCATTTTTCAGACCAAGGTTTGTCTCTGTGTAAAGCTGAGCTGGTGACTAAACATGCTTCTGACTTTGATGTTCTTGGGCAGCTGTGAGCACTTACATAATGTATAAAGTGCCACCAGGAAGACAGAGCTGTGTGTCCTAATAGTGCCAGCGACAGCAATGCCTATTTTCTTTCCATCTCCATGCCTCGCTAATCATGTTCTAGTCCTAAACAATCCCCATTTGCCAACAAGTTCCTACTTGATGAAACTTCATGTTGGCTGTGACTTTCTTCCCACATTCTGGAATCTCCCCTACAAGGTTTGCCACTAGGTACTGGAGTCTGTCTGTTAGGGTTTCCTTCATGTCTAATGTGACTATGCCACTTTCTTTGGCTTACAACCTCTATATCCTCATTCCCTCTAGATATAACATGACATCTTCCCTTCTCTGACTTTGATGTTAAATTGAACATTTCACAAGATTAGTTGGGAGCAAAACTCTTTATCAGACATGTTAATTTCTTCCATATCAGCTGTCCTAAATGCTTCTTGTGTCCAGTTCCTGAGGGCTTCCACTTTCATAATCTCAAGCCTCAGGCAGCTTACTGGCTTGCCTGAAGCATCTGTCTTTCCTCTTTCAAATCTTTCACTGTTATAGCAATGGAACTTGGTAGCTGCTCTGACACTCGTTTAAAAATTAGTTTAGAAGGTGAGGGATTTTTTTTTAGGGTGGGAAACAAGGGGAGAAGCCACTAAAAAGGTGAATCTATCTTAAAAAAAAAACCTCATTCAGTCACATAGCCGTGGCTATGCTTAGGCTACTACAATATTACTCCACAGTAAGGTCTAAATTCCATATTAGCTGTATATAATACCTTATTGAAAAAATAAGTCTAGGTAGCCAGAGCAAGAAAGAAATGACAGAATCTTCCTAGATACCCTGAAATCTAAAATTAAATGATTATAAGCACATAGCTAAATAAAATTACAATATTAAGGAAATTTCTGCTTTACCTGTTGAATACTTTATCTCATTTAAGGGTAAAGTTGTTATAACAAAAACTGAGAAGTATAAATTCAAAATATCAAAATGAATTAAAACTTAAATTCTTTATAGTCTAAGAGTTAAGGACTTGATATGAAATCTAGACCATTTGTAGAGTGCTGGTCACATTTTAGACTGTAGTCTTCATACAAATGTTCAGAATAAGGAAGTGATACTACCACTTTAAGATATCCTAGTCAGACCAGATCTGGAGTATTGTATACATCCTGGGCAATTAATCAACAAGTATTTATTAAACAACTACCATATGACAGACAATGTACTAGGCCAAGAGTGGGGAATCTGCAGCCTCAAGGTCACATGTGGCCCTCTAGGTCCTCAAGTGTGACCTTTTGACTGAATCTAAACTTCACAGAACAAATCTCCTTATAAAAGGATTTGGTTGGTTCTCCACCTGCATCCTTGAGGCCATATGTGGCCCTCTAGGTCTTCAAGTATGGCCCTTTGACTGATTCCTAACTTTACAGAATAAATCTCTTTAATAAAAGTATTTGTTTGGATTCAGTCAAAGAGCCGCACTTGAGGACGTAGAGGGCCACATGCGGCCTTGAGGCAGCAGGTTCCCCATCCCTGTTAGGTACTGAGGATACAAAGACAAAGAATAAAATAATTCTTACTTGCAGGGAACTTATATTTTAGCAGTAGAAACAAACATATATTTCAAATAAGTACCTATTCCAAATAAACATTGAGATAAATAATACAAACTGGTTCAATAAAGGTACAAGGTAGATCGGGAGAGAGGATGCTAGCAAGTAGGGGGATAAGGAAAGTCTTCACATAGCAACTGCCTCTTGAAGGAAGAAAAGGATTATATGAGGCATAGGTAAGGAGAGAATGCTAGGCTGGAAGATGGTCAGTAGAAAAGCACAGAATTGGGAGATAGAGTATCATTCATGAGGACTAGAGAAAAGAGACCAATTTGCCTTGATGACAGCATGTGGAAGGGAAAATAATATCCAGTGAGACTGGGAAGATAAGTTGGGGCCAGGTTATGGTGGACTTCAAAAGCTAAAAAGAATAACTTATGTTTAGAAGCAATAAGGAGCCATTGGAATTCATCTACTAAGGGGAAGACATGGTCAGATTTGCACTTAGGAAAAAAACACTTTGGTAGAAGCATGGAGAATGCACTGGAGTCAGGAGAGACTTTAAGGCAGGTAACTCAATTAGAAGGGTGTAATAACCTAGGTGAGAGGTGATGAGCTAAGATGTGTGTAGAATAAGGAGTGTGAGTAGAGAGAAGCATTTGTATGAGAGAGATGTTGTGGAGGTAGAAATAGTAAGATTTGACAACTGATTGGATATGTGGAGTGAGGGAATGAGGGAGTGAGTTTACGAAGTTGGGAGACTGAAAAATGGTGATGCCTTAAACAGAAATAGACAAGTTCTGAAGAGAGGATTTTTGAAGAAAGACAAAGAATTTTGCTTTGTACATATTGAATTTGAAATATCCTTCAGACATACATTTTGAAATGTTCAATAGGGGGGCAGCTGGGTGGCATAGTGGATAGAACACCGGCCCTGGATTTAGGAGGAACTGAGTACAAATCCGGCCTCAGACACATAACACTTACTAGCTGTGTGACCCTGGGCAAGTCACTGAACCCCATTGCCTAGCCAAAAAAAAAAAAAAGTCCAATAGGCAGATGGCAATGCAGAACTAAAGTTCAGAGGAAAGAGTAGGAACTGGATTTAAGATCTATGAATCATCTGAATAGAAGAGAAAATTAAAATCAATGGGAACTGATGAGCTGAGAGATAGACAGAGATGGACAGAAGGAGAGACAGAGAGAAATAGAGAGACACACACAGAGATAGTATATGGAAAGAAAAGAAGAGGGCCTATGATACCTTGGATATCTATGATACCCACAATTAGGAAACACGATATGGATAATGAGCCCACAAAAGAGACTAAGGAGAAATTAGGCAGATAGAAGGAACACCAGTAGTTATTAGTGCTGAAAAAACACAGAGAGGAAAAATATTCAAGAAGAGAGAGTGGTCAGCAGTATCAAATTCAGTAAATAGGTAAAGAAGTATTAGGACTGAGAAAAGACCATTAAATTTGGCGATTAAAAGATCAATGGTAACTTTGAAGAAAGCACTTTCAGTTGAGTGATGAGGTTGGAAGTTATATTGCCAAGGGTTGAATAATGAGAGGAAAGAAAGTGCAGGTAAAAGTATAGGCAGTTTTGTTTAAGTGTTTGGTTAAGAAATCAAGAAGAGATATAGGATCATAACTCGAGGGGATGGTGGGGTCTAGTGAAATTTTTTTCTTTAAAAGTCAGGGAGATTTGGGTATGTTTGAAGGAAGAAGGGAAGGAACCAATCAAAAGGGAGAGTTTGGGGATTCAAATTACAATATGATGGAAAAGGTAGGAAAGGATAGAGCCAAGGAAAAATGAAGAAAGGTTGTCCTTGACAAGGAGAATAGTCATTTCTTTGTCAGAGACTGGGGAAAAGGAGCAGAGGATTGTGGATGACATCAAGGGGTTTTGATATGAAGAGAAGGGGAGCTTGATCTAGTGATCTCATTTTTTTTCCTGAGAGTTCCCAGCTGAAGAGGGAGAAGTACAGAATGCTTGAAGAAGGAAGAAAAGGTCTGGACATCATATTTTAGCAAAGAACATCACAAAGTGGAGTGTGCTAAGAGGAGGATAACAGATTGATATGAATACATGAAAACATGTCATTTTATGAGTAGTTGAAGAATCTGGAGATGCTTCACTTGAAGAACAGAAGGCCTAGGGAAGAAACAATTACTATTTTAAAATATTTGACAGGGTTTGTAATTTTGAAGAGGGATTGAACATTTTATTTGGTCTTTTTTGGAAAGAATTGGGACCAAAGTAGGAAAATTATGAGGAGGGCAATTTCAATTCAAAATAAGGAAATTAGCTAACAATTCACTAAAATTATAATGGATTCCCTCAGCAGTTCATGATTTTAAGTCCTCAAGTGGAGTCTAAATGACCCCTTGTAGGGAGAACTTGTTGACAGATTTATACTTTGGGTAAAGGTTAAACAAGATGTTTTCACAGATCTTGTCCAAATCTGGGATTCGGGATTCTATGGTTTCCTTATTTATGTCTCATTAATAATGGGAACAATGGTGACAAACTGACATGAGCTGTTAAATTCTATAAGGTTGGGTAGGGTCAGCTACTGTAGAGCTTATGAGATAAGTCCTGTATCTACAAAGATGAAGGCAGAGAGAATACCAACCTTATTGGTGAATTAATGTCTCTTCCAGCTTCCTTTTCCCAGGCTTTAGTCTAGTATTTGAGTACAATTCCCTCTACCTTTCTCCTGGAGATAATCTTCTCCTTTTATTCTCTCTACTTTCTTTTTAAAAAATTTTTTTAAACATGTGTTTTTAAAACTTTGGGTTCCAAATTTTCTCCCTTCCTCCCTCCTCACCCACCCTCATTGATAAGGCAAGCAACTAAATACAGGTTATATATGTGCAGTTATGCAAAACACTTCCATAGTAGACATGCTATGAAAAACTAACTCTATTTCCCTTAATCCTATCCCACCCACCCATTTATTCTATTCTTTCTTTTGACCCTGTCCCTCCTCAGAAGTATTTGCTTCTGATTACTCCCTTTCCCAATCTGCCCTCCTCTCCATCATTTCCCTGCTCTCTTGTCCCCTTCCCCTCCCTATTTTCCTGTAGGGTAAGACAGATTTCCACATCCAATTGAGTGTGTATGTTATTCCCTCCTTAAGTCAAATGCTATGAGATTGAGATTAACTCATTCCCTCTCACCTTCCCCCATTGCCCCTCCACTGTAAGAGCCTTTTCTTTTCTGTTTTTTTTTTGTGGGATAATTTACCCCATTCTACCTCTCCCTTTCTCCTTCTCCTAGTATATTCCTCTCTCACCCCTTAATTTTATTCTTCAGATATGACCCCTTCATTTTCAACTCACCCTGTGCCCTCTATCTATCTATCTATATCTATATATACATACATATAATTTTTTCCACTCCTAATACTGACAAAGGTCTCATGAGTTACAAATATCATCTTTCCATGCAGGAATGTAAACAATTCAACCTTAATAAGTCTCTTATGATTTTCTCTTACCTGTTTACCTCTTCATGTTCCACTTGAGTCTTGTATTTGAAAATCAAATTTTCTATTCAACTCTGGTTTTTTCACCAAGAATTCCTGAAAGTCCTCTATTTCACTGAATGACCATTTTTTCCCCTGCAGGATTATACTCAGTTTTACTGGGTAGGTGATTCTTGGTTGTAATCCTATCTCCTTTGCTCTCCGGAATATTATATTCCATGCTCTGCAGTTCCTTAATGTAGAAGCTGCTAAATCTTGTACTATTTCCTGATTGTGTTTCCACAATACTTGAATTGTTTCTTTCTGGCTGCTTGTAATATTTTCTCTTTGACCTGGGAACTCTGGAATTTGGCTACAATATTCCTAGGAGTTTTCCTTTGGGGATCTCTTTCAGGAGGAGATTGGTGGATTCTTTCAATTTCTATTTTGCCCCCTGGTTCTAAAATATCAGGACAGTTTTCCTGGATAATTTCTTGAAAGATGATGTCTAGGCTCTTTTTTTGATCATGGCTTTCAGATAGTCCAATAATTTTTAAATTCTCTCTCCTGGATCTATTTTCCAGGTCAGTTGTTTTTCCAATGAGATATTTCACATTGTTTTCTAATTTTTCATTCTTTTGGATTTGTTTTACAGTGTCTTGATTTCTCATAAAGTCACTAGCTTCCAATTCCTCAATTCTAATTTTTAAGGAAGTATTTTCTTCAGTAATCTTTTGGACTTCCTTTTCCATTTGGCCAATTTTGCTTTTTTAGGGCATTCTTCTCATTGGCTTTTTGGACCTCTTTTGCCATTTGGGTTAGGCTAGTTTTTTAGGTGTTATTTTCTTCAGTATTTTTTGGGGTCTCCTTTAGCAAGCTGTTGACTTGTTTTTCATGATTTTCTTGCATCACTCTCAGTTTTTCCTCTACTTCTCTTACTTGCTTCTCAAAATCCCTTTTGAGCTCTTCCAAGGCCTGGGACTGATTCATATTCTTTTTGGAGGCTTTGGATGTAGGAGCTTTGGCTTCATTGTCTTCTTCTGGTTGTACGTTTTGATTTTCTTTGTCACCAAAGTAAGATAATATAGTCTGACTCTTTTTGTGCTGCTTACTCATGATCCTGGTCAATTAATTGAGCTTTAAACTCTTTGTTAAGGTAAAAGTCTGCTTCCAAAGTGGAGAATGTACTGTCCTAAGCTTTGGGGTTTGTACAGCTGTTTTCAGAGATACTTCTAGGAACCTGAAAATTTTCAGTTCTTCCAAGGTGCTATGTTAAGGGGTGAGGTGTTTTCTCTCCACCGCCACAAGAAGCTTCACCACACCAGCATTCCTCCTCACCGCAGGACAGCCCCTCAGAACTGTGACCCAGACCTAAGCACTGGCAAAGCAAGAGATTCCTGCCTCAGCACTGGCAAAGAGATCCCTGCAATCCCTCTCTGATCAGCAACTCGATTCCCCCTCAGTCTGTGGTCCAGAAGCTCAGGAAACAGCCGCGGCTCTGGGGGTGGCTGAAACCTAGCTCCTTCTCTCACTGCAGTCACAGACTTTTCCCACAGACCTTCGAAGTTGTCTTTGGCATTTGTGGGTTGAGAAGTCTGGCAACCACCACAGCTGCCCACGATTCAGCCCTCTGAGGCCTTCTTCAGGGTCGCTACTGTGGCCCGCGTGCCCACACCGAACTTCGTTCCTCTCCCCGCTCAATGCGATATACCTTTCTGATCAACCATCCAGGCTGTCTTTGGCTGGAAATATGTTTCACTCTGTCTTTTTGTGGGTTCTGCTGCTTTAGAATTTGTTTAGAGCCATTTTTTATAGGTATTTGGAGGGTTTTGGGGGAGAACTCAAGCAAGTCACTGCTTTCCCTCTGCCATCTTGGCTCTGCCCCACCAGAACTATTCTCTCTACTTTTAAAGTTTGTCTCCAACTAGTTTCAATGTGGGGCAGTGAGGTGGTGCAGTGGATAGAGCACCATCCCTGGAGTCAGAAGGACATTGAGTTCAGGTCAGGCCTCAGACACTGGACACTTTGGACACTTACTGGTTGTGTGACCATGGGCAAATAACTTAACCCCATTGCCTAGCAAAAAAAACAAAACCAAAAATATCAAATACTGCCTCTCACCAACTCCCCAGTATGGTAAAAAGATTTTGATTTAAAGCCAGAGGACTTATATTCAAATCAAGCTAAAATTTAATTTTTTATCCTCAGTGATATATGCAGTTTTTTTTAGGTTAACACAGATTTTAATCTATATCCCCTGTCAGCAAGAAATGGCTCATATTGTAAATCTTCTCCATTTAACTTTTAAAGTGTATCACAACCTAAGTATAGTCTATCTTTCTGGACTCTTCAGACATCATTTCCCCTTTCATGTGTTGCCATCTAGAAAACTGGCTTTCTCTTTGTTTTTCACAAATGAAAAAGACAATGCCATCTTGCCATCCCCTATCTCTGTGTCTTTCCACTCACCATCTTCCAGCCCATGAATGTACTTTCTCTCCACCTGTGTCTCAGAGAATCCCTTTCTTCTTTCAAGAGGCAGCTCAAGCACCTCTCCTTGACACCCCTCCTCCACTTCCTGTTAGTGCCTTTCTTCTCAATCTGCATTGTTTTTAAATATTGATTTGTATTTATTCTCTTTACATTTATTTGTAATATATTTATGTATGTACTTGCAAGGTCTTTGGGAATAGGGCTTGTTTTGCTCTTTGTATTTGTAATTCAAGCACCTAGCAGAGTACCTGACACATGAGTGCTTAATAAATGTTTGCTAGTTGGTTGGTTGATTGATTGTTTTTTTTAGTAAGGGCTAGATGAGGACTTACAGCTTCATTTAACTTGCTATATGTAAAACTCACTTAACTGCCCTGGGTCTTAGTTTACTCATTTAGAAAAGGAAGGGGTGAGATTATACAATGTAAATCCTCCTATAATCTTACGATCCTAGGTGTGAAGCTCAACCAGGGCAAATTCTTATTGGAGGTATCCTGGAAGACTAGCTGTTCAATGAATTGGTCTTTACAGTCCTTCTGCCTTAATTACCATGCCACTTTCCATACTGGCATGTAGTAGGCACTTAATAAGTGCTTTTTGATTGATTGGGAAGATCATAACAAAGGTTGATTTTAGGGGTTAATTTTTAATTTGTTGCAATAAAATTGGGCTTAGGAAAGTTTTATTTTCTTTTGAGGACTTCTCTCCACCTATCTCCATAATGATTTTGATTGTTTATTTAACAAGGGATATGACTTAAAATCAAATATACTTTGTTTATTTTTATCTATGCAAACAAATGAATCCAAAAACTGAAACTGAAATTATTACATGGGTTAAGCTCAACCACAGAATAGTCCATTTGGTTCTGTCACACAAGCATAGATAGCCCCAGGGCAAAGTCCTACCTCAATGCTTCTTGCATTTCCTCCATACTGCATTGTTCTAAAAAGAACTTGTAGCTTTTCCAATATCCATTTATGACTTTTTCCAACAAAATTCATTTTCTATTCCATACATTTTTTGTTATCTATATTTTCTGCATTCAGGATATTCACATTCAAGCAATACTCTGCGCTCTCTCTCTCTCTCTCTCCATATATATACATTATATATATATATACATATATTTTATCAGAATGCACTAAGCTTTACCATTTCTCTCTCTCTCTCTTTTTTTACCAAAGATTCCTTTAAGCCCTGAAATTGTTATTCAGTGAAGTCAAGTGGTAAATCTGTCCTCATCTGTGCTGTGTTCTGACTACTGACTGGAACAGTTTTTTTGGCTGACATTTTTTTTTTAAAAAAAGAAATATAACCTCAATCGATTCAGCTTTATTTTTCTTTGTCTTCAATGATGTATGAAATTTCTTTTAGGTTATTACAAATTTTCATCCATATTTTTCTTTCCTTGTCAGCTGAAGGTGGCTCACATTTTACATCACTATTTTCACCAGGGCTAGACGATGGCTTGCAGCTTCATTTAACAGATACATATAAACATCTGTCTGACATCTGCACTAGAGAAACCTGCTGAAGCCAACTTCAGAGTTTCCACCTGACTGAGGTAGCACAGAAATAAAGCAAGCCCTTTGTTATATTGATTTGGAAGAATCTGGCCTTATGAGGAAAAGAAAAATAAATGCCTTCCCTGAAATGCTATGTAGAATTTATGCCTTAACTATTAACTAAAGCTCTCTAATTAAATTTTGAAAAATAGTCCCATCAAAACATTTTTAGAAGGGTATGCTTTTGAAGGGTAATTCTTTAGCAATAATTTCACTTCATGGGAATGTAAGGTTATTTTTTTGTCCTTTGGTCATTTCTCTTAGACAAGACAAAGTTAATCCTTTTTGGTTTCTATTTTTATTAATGAGATATTCATTAATTAGATAATATTTGAAAATTAGGATTAGAATTTGAAGATTAGAATAATGTGCTATCCTAAACCATCCAAAATAATAATACTTGTCATGTTTCTAAGAGAGTTAGGGTAGAGTAGTGGCCTTAGAGTAAAGAATAGCTGGGTTGGTGTCCTGTCTCTGACTCATACTGGCTGTATGACCTCGGGAAAATCATTTAACTTCTCAGTGTCTCAGGCAACTCTATGACCATAAGGTGCTAATTCTTGCACTGATCAGAATCTTGAATTCAAGTCTCTTCCACCAAATCTAAGATGTATCATCAGTATAATAAACACTAAACTTGGTCAAACTAAAGTAGCTGAAGCTTCTCAATATAGTAGGCACTAGTGAACTGGAAATGAATTTCAAAAGATCCTATCTATATTTCATTTCCTGTTGTTCTATGAGGTAAAGCCTCTAGCTGTGATGGCCAGATTAGGCTAATGATGGGAATATATCAACAGGACTGAAAATTTCAGTTGGTCACCGTTCAAGTGTTCAGATGCTACATCCCGATTCTATCCAAGGCACTAAAATGGCTCTAGATTTTGCACAGCAGGTTTTGAAGTCTCAATCCCAAAACTCTCCTCAGGGTTCAAGTATCGTGTTTCCACCTGCTTACCTAATATCTCTCCCTGATGTTAAACTGGTACTTCAAATCTAGTTGGTCAATAAGCATTTATTAAGTACCTGCTAATAGTCAATATGTGATACAGTGATACATCCAAACCTGAACTGTTCTTCATCTTATGAGCAGCACTGCCTCTTCACCTAGAATCTCTAGGGATTTTTGTTTGTTTGTTTGTTTTTTTGCCATTGCTATCCTATCAATCATCCAGGCTCAAAACCTAAAAGTTTTCTTTGACTATTTCCTTTTCTTTCACATCAAATAAATTGCCAAGATCCTTTGATTATACTTTTGCTAGCATTTAGCCCTTTATCTGTTCTTTTCTAGTCTATAGTACATCTTAACATAAGTTACATCTTAATTAGTCTTTCACTACTTTCAGTCTTTCACTTTCTTAATCCATTATCCAACTTCTCTCTTCTGAAAGAACATTTCCCGTCACCTCCCTCCACAATTTGACTTCTTCCAGACTTTTCTCACAGTACTGCCCTTCAAAAGCTCCAGGTTTCTGTCAAACTGCCCTACACTTCTGCTGCCATTTCTGTCTTGCCCTGTCTGTTTGTTGAAATGCATCCCTTGCTTCAAGGCCCCACTCAAGCACAACCTCCTCCATGAAGTCACCCTTGATTAACACTCTTCCTCCAGCTGGAAGAGATCTCTCCCTCTTCAGAATTCTTACAGCATATTTCCTGAACCTAAATGCTTATAATCTCTTTTATATCCCTTATTCAAATACATGTTTTACCCCGATTGGATTATAAACTCCTCAAAAAGTGAGGTCGGTATTGTATTGCTGTGTCCCTAATGCCTACCACAGGATTTGCCACATTGTAGGCACTTAATGTATGCCTAGTGAATTGATTTTGCCCAAAGGACCAGTATGTGGTAGAACTACAATAAGAATCCATGTTCTGCCTCTTGAATCTATTTTTTTTCTATTGAAAAAATATTCTGTTGACAAATGCATTTTAAAGCTTTCATAAAACACACATACACATACACTTCAAGCTTCAGGGGTTTTCTACAATAGAAAAATGGCTATATAGTTCATTGGAGATATGTGGAAAAACTGGTATGGTCAAGTTTATTTTTTCATCCAAGCTTCTGAGGAGTCCATTTGCCCAGCAATGATTCCAACTGAGAGAGCCTTTTCACTGAACTTTTCACTTTCCATATTCACCTTGTTCAACACAGATTCTCTTGTTTTGAAACTGCAGTATACCTTACTACTTTCCTATCAGGCTTTACACCACATGGCAGATACTCCTGATAACCACTCCATTCTATATTTGAATTATAAGATTTGAGAACTTGGAGGAATCTTTATGATAATCTAGTTCAATGAACTCATTTTAGAGGTGAGGAAGAGTAGGGAAGTGAGATAATTTTTCCCAGGTCTCAGTGTCAATAAGTGATGGTCCAGGTCCTGCAGTCATTCTACTATGCTGTTTTGGGGGCAAGTGCACAGCGTTAGAAAATTCAAGTGGGATCAGAGAAAATTCAGGGCCATGAAATCATGAAGACAGCTTTAAAGATGAAAGGGAAATGATGCTTTTATAATAGGGTCCTCTCAGATATATATGGAAGGAACAAAAATCTGTAAATCCTGAAGCACCAATAGAAGCACTTGTTTCTCTGGCATTTAACAAGTAAGTGAATCAAGCAGGCTATGCTGGCACAAAATCATCAGAGATGAGATGACTCATTATGAAGGAATTGTACAAGACTTGCCAGGAAACCACGAACTCAGCCTCCAAAGGAAAAAAATGTAAAAATATGAAAGCTTCTTTATGTTGTAGTTTCCAGTGCAGGCATATAAAAATAGCTATTATGATTCATTAATAAAATTATTTTAAAATCAACTTCATACAAGTTCTGCTATTCAATGGTTGACTGACAGTTTTCTCATCAATCACCTCTTGTGTCTTCTACCTATGTACCAAATTTTTTTGAAATTAATTAAAAATTATTGAAGATATGCTCATCTGAAAATTGTGGGGTCGTCATTTTGTTTCAAGGTAACAGACCAATACAGAAATTACCTTAAGGTATGTCTTGGTACCCTTGATATCAAATTGGTCAAGCTATATTAAAAATTTTTGTGGAACAGATAGAGATAGAAACATTTGAAATGCTGAGTTGAAGCAGAGATTTCATTTTGGTCCACTATGACAACAAAAGAGTTATTCTTAAATTGGAAAAACAGGGATTCAGTTACATTGTAGAGAGTAAGATGACAAGCATGTTAACAACAAATACCAGAAAGTAGGAATCAATTGAGTGTTTCCATTCATTTAAACAGATGATTGGAATCACTGTATTAGCTAATTCCTTTGATTATTTGAGGGCCAACTGATCTGCTCACCTTGTATAAACTAATCTATTTTACTCTATTAAAATGAAGATGTGACCTTTGTGATTAAGCCAGTTAAACTCACTTAAGGGGGTGGGGTGGGGAGGGAAGGAAATAAACATTTATTAAAGACCTACTATGTGCCAGGCACTGTAATAAGCATAGGTAGGTACTATTATTATCCCAATTGTACTATTGCTACTGTTCAGTTGTGTCCAACTCTTCATGCCTGCATTTGGGGTTTTCTTGGCAAAGATACTGGAGTGGTTTGCCATTTCCTTCTCTAGCTCCTTTTACAGATGAGGACACTGAGACAAGCAGGGTTAAATGATTTGCCCAGGGTCACACAGCTAGTAAGTCTTTGAGGCCAGTTTTGAACTCTGGAGGATGAGTCTTCCTAACTCCAGGCCCAGCGCTCTATCTACTGCATCACTTAGCTATGTCTTGACTAGCAGCATGATCTAGCATAAATCACTTAATAAGTGAAATAAATAAAGAAATCACTTGCATAAGTTGCTCTTTGTACCTCACCACTGCTTTCTCATCTGTGGGAGGTTTAATGATATAGTTACAAGTGCTTCCACCTGGAAATTTCCCTGCATTTATGTTTTTATATATACTTATATGAGTAGATATTGTCTCTCCAAATTGAATATAAACTCCTTTACGTCAGGAATTTTTCATTTTTGTCTTTATATCTCTAACACCCAACACGATGTTTGGCATGTGGTAAGCCCTAAATAAATGATTATGGATTGATTGAATGATCATGGAAAGAACTCTGGACTCTTACTTATAATACTTAAATTCTAGTTCCAGCTCTGACCTTTATTAGGATGTGGCAGCGAGGAGAGCCAACACCTCTGAACCTCTTTCCTCATTTATAAAATGGGAATATGAATACTCATCTTATATGCAGCACTAGATTATTATGAGGAAAGCAATTTGTAATCACTAAAATGCTTTAGCAATTTGCTATTGTTATTATCTATGCTGTTAGCATATTATATGCATATATATTCATATAGCTTATCTATGCTATAGCATATTATGCCATCAATGCTTTGATCTATACAATGAGGACTTTGGGTTAGATGATCGATAAGAACCCTTTTAACTCTGAAATTCTATGATCCTATGGCTACTATTCCTTCTTTGGCATTCAAAACCCTTCATAACCTGGACCCCTCCTGTCTTTCCAGTCTTCTTATACCTTTCTCACCCCACATACTCTGGAATCCAGTAACAGTGACCTCTTTGCTGTTCCTCACACAAGATATACCATCTCTTGACTTAGTAATTGTCACTGGCTGCCCCCCCCGCCATGTCCAGAATTTTCTCTTTCATCTCTGCTTCCTTGCTTCCTTCAAGTTCCAACTAAAATCCTACCTGCTACAGGAAATATTTACAGATCTCCCTCAGTGTTAATGCCTTTCCTCCATTGACCTATTTATCTCCTATTTATCCTGCATATATTTTATTCGTACATAGTTGCTTGCACATTGTCTCCACCAACAATCTTGAGAGCAGGAACTATCTTTTGTCTGTTTTTTTTTTATCCCGTCACTTACCACAGAGCCTGGAACATAGTAGGCACTTAATAAATGCTTATTGATTGATTGACTTCCAGATGAAAGTACTCACTCCTTTCTTACAATTGTGTGGTCTTCTGTTGATACTCTGATGAAAGAGGAAATAATGGATCAGCATCAGTTTCTAGCATAACTAATCCTTCATTTGCCTTTCTTAACATGTATTGTCCATTCCCTACTACTATCATCACCACCACCACCATACCTCTCCCATAATGCAGTTTTTATAAAGACAGATTCTCTCTTTGACAACTTCTTCTTGGTACATATTAAGATACAATTTTGGCAATCTGGGAATACTTTGCCAACATAAGTCAAGAATCTATTTGACTCTGTAAAACAAAACAGAGGAGATACATTCACTGCTAAATAGATTTACATCCACATTTCCTATAGCTTGTGATAATATACCTCTAAATAATGCAAAAATCCATTTTCCTCGCCTCCCATGTTAGCTAAGGAGACCATTTTGCCCTTTCAAATTTACATATCTAGCTCTTATCTCTGACCTGACATCATTTCTTTATCTCTTATGGTCTGCAGGATAGTTCCATCTGGATGTCTTCTGAATATTCCAAACTCAAAGATAATAAGAAAACTTATTATTCCTCTCCCCCAAATCTACCTCTCCCCTTGCTTTCCTATTTCTGTCAAAAATGCCACCATTCTTCCAATCACATAAGTTTGCAACCTAGGCATCATCCTTGATGCACTGGCCCATCATATCCAATCAGTTTGCAAGGTTTCTTGATTCTATCTCCTCTACATCTCTTAAGTCATTTCTGTTCTTCCCAGTTACTCAACAAGAATCCTCACTCAAGCTCTTGTTACCTGTTGCTTGTAATATCACAGTGGTTTACTAACTTGTGTGACAGGTGAAATCTGAAATAACTGAGGAAACAAAAGTTCAAGCACATTGATTTATTTAGCAATGCATGCCAATTGCATGACAAATTAGGACCAGGCCTCCTCAGCTTGGTGCTGTGCCCTGAATATAGGGGAAGAGAGATTTCCGTACATTAAAAAAAACCAGGATATAAACCAGGATAAAAGATTAGGTAATCTGATTTCTAATTGGAGGAAAGAGTAGTGACTTTCTGAGTTGGGAGGGGGAATGAGTGAGAGTTGGGAGGGAGTGAGTAAGCAGGTGGACTTTTTCAGATGTGAAACAGGATATCATTCAATATCCACAATTATGGGGGCTAGAGCCAAGATGGCAGAGTAAAGGCAGGGATTTGCCTGAATTCTGCCAAATTCACCACCAAACAATGTTAAAATCATGCTACTAAATGAATTATAGAGCAGCAGAGCCAACAACAGGATGGAATGAAAGTTTTCCAGCCCAAGAAAACTTGGAAGGTTGGCGGGAAAGGTCTGTCTCAATGGGATGAGACTGGAGTGCAGGTCAGCATCAGCCAGCTCAGGCCATGCCAGCAACAAGCCAGCAGCAGGCCTTAGGGTGATTGAATTAGATGTGTCAGCTTCCGGAGCTCTCAGCTCACAGACAGTCAGGGGTCAGACAATTGTTCAGAAGAAGATTACAGGGGGATCCTTTGCTGGTTCTGGGAATGCGCTCTGTTTCATCGACCACTCGTGATTCTGGATCACAATCCCAGGGCAAGGAGGAGCACTTACAGAGTGGAGACCCTGGTCACAGTTTCAGGGTAGAAAAGAGTACTTTTGGTTGTTCACTTTCCAGAGCCCAGACCAGCAGAGCAGGGACCGTACCTCTCCTTAGATCATACCACTTTAGAAGAACTGAGAGTTTGCAGACCCCCAGAGCTAGCTCTGAAAACAGTGGCACAAAAACTTGAAGCTTGGAACAGTGCCCCCTATACTGTGGCAGCAGAGCCCAACTTTAACATAAAGGTAAAAGTCAAGAAGCGGGCTGGAAAAATGAGCAATGAACAAAAAAAGAACCTGACCATAGAAAGTTACAGGGAAGGGCAAAAGACAAACTTGGAAGAAGACAATGAAATCAAAGCAGCTCCATGCAAAGACTCACAATAAAATTTGAATTGGTCCCAGAACCTAGGAGAGCTCAAAAAAGATTTTTAAAATCAAATAAGAAAGGCAGAGGGAAAATTGGGGAAAGAAGTGAGAGTGATACAAGAAAATAATGAAGAAAAGGGTCAACATCTTGGTAAAGGAAGCACAAAAAATACTAAAGAAAATAATACCTTAAAAAGAAAATGGGCCAAATGGCAAAAAAGGAACAAAAATCCACTGAAGACAAGACCTCCTTAAAAAGCAGAATTGGACAAATGGAAAAGGAGATACAAAAGTTCACTGAAGAAAATAATTCCTAAAAAATTAGAATTGGGCAAGTGGAAGCTAATGTCTCCATGAGATATCAAGAAACAATTAAAACAAAAATTAACACAATTAGTTAGCAGGTGGGATTTATAGGAAAATGAAACCTAGATATTGAAATAGAGTCAGTTTTATAAGATGAAGTCAATTTGGTTCACACAATTTCCACAATTTTCTCAATGGTCTCCCTTCAATCAGGCTCTCCCCTCCCCAATCCATCCTAAGCATAAATTCCATATTGATATTCTGAAAGCACAGGTCTGACAATGTCATTCCCATTCTCCATATGTTTCTGTGGTTCCTTATTGCCTTTATGATAAAATATATTTAGAATATAAAGCCCTTTAAAATGGGACTCTAACTTATCTTTCTAGGTGTTTGCACGTTACAACCTCCTCACACCATGAATCAAACTGGCATCATTGTTATTTCCCATATATGCAATTTCATCTCTCATTCTGCTCCTTGGCACAGTTGTTCCATATTCCTAGATCACTATTCTTCCTCACCTGCACCACTTGGAACTACCACCTCAAGGCTCAACTAAATTGCCAACTTCTTCAAGAGGTCTTTGCTGATTCTATAAGTTAATTCCCCTCTCCCATTCCCTAAAATGTTTGTTTTTACTTTGTTTACAAAATGATATTTTCTCTCAGTTGAATATAAGCTCTTTAAGGTAGGGACTATCTCATTTTTGTATTTGTATTCCTGGTTCCTAACATGGTACCTGGCACAGAGTAGGCACTTGATAAATGCTTGTTATTTAACTGATTGATACTTGAATGTAAGTACGTCTTTGAATAAATACCACAGTAAATTAGAATAATACATTTGTCTTATTTCAAAATTCCAAATTGATATAAATGAAGTTGCTTTTTGGAGGCTCAGTTATACATCATTTCAGATATTCAGAGAAGTGGAGCATTGATTTAGTAATTAATTACAATGGAAGAGAAAATTATACATATATTCTACAAGTTCTTGAGATAAGCATTGGCCAATCTCCTCAAAGAGATCAGGGTGGGTCTGCTGAAAGTTAGCTGAAAGTTAAATGGACTAGAAAAATGAAAGTGTGCAGCCAACTTTGCCTTCTTTGGGATTTTGACATCCAGTCATTATCGTTCTTACACAAAGATCAAGGTGATAGCAAAAATAATAAAGGATTAAACACATATCCAGCTCTTCCTCTAATTCTTTAGTCTGACATCAGGTGACTTTACCTCAGTTTGCCCATCTGCAAAATAAAAGCATTGGAGCAGCTGATACTTCTTGAATATTCTAGGCACCTATGATCTTTTTAAAAAAAAGATGAATCATGAACAAGAACAAATGAAAAGAAATGAAAGATTGTACTAGTTAGTTATATTTAAAATAGTTTTTGAAAGATACCTATGAGATTTTTTTATTCATGAATCAAGATCTGACTGTCCTAATAAAGTAATAGGTTTTTTTCTTTTTTAAAAAAAAACACTTTATTTTACCAATGTACTGTTTTCTACTTCTGTGTGACTATGAGTCATTTAAATCAAATATGAATTACCACAAGAGTATAAAAGCATAATTGGTCTCATGTATTTCATGATTGTGACTACCAGGACTGTACCCTGAAATTTTCATCAGCATACTAATAAATGCCTTAAGGAAATATAATTTATTTATGTCCTTCTGCATAAAAACATATCAAAAAGTTCTACTAATAATTCTGTTTTTAAACTTCTAATTAGAGCATTGATATTTTCCCAAAATAATAAAAAAACCCTGAGGGTGGAAGAACCTTATATCTTGATATTTCTAGAAATATCATGGGGTCATAGAGGCTTCATACCAAAGTGAAAAACTGGGGCAATTGTAGGTTGGAAGATGGGAAGGAAGAAGGAAAAGGAGAGGACTGATAGAAACAAAGTACCAAAAATGTACTTGTGACTTTATCTGTCCTGTTCAATTATAGAATTCATGCAAAAAATGAAAAACAAACAAATAAACAAAAAAACCAAATAAACATTACATACCAGAAACAGTGGTCTTTGTCAAGAAAAAAAAATATGGAGAAATGGAGTAGCTCTTTCTTTTCCCCCTGTTTCCAGGATCCTTTCCTATCAGAAGGCTGAAGACAATAACTGGATCAATTGAAAACAGACATCATAGTAACATCAGCGTGGAAAAAAACCCAGGAGACTGTCAAAGGTTTGAAGAAGAAAGAGGATACAACTTGTAGAAAACTCATCAGCATAGCCAGGGGCAAAAGAAGAATCAAAAGGGGTGTCACAAAAGAGCTCAGGAAATATTGAAAGGCCTACCCTTCCAACTTGATACTTGATTATTCCTGATGAATGGAAATGAGTTTGTCTGATATAAGACTTAGAATTGGAAGAGACCTTTGACATCACTAAATCAAACCCTCTCATTTTATGGATGAAGTAACTGAGGCTATGGAGATCAAATGACTTGCCCAAAGTCCACCAAAGAATAAGTGTCAGAGGTGAGATTTAAACTCAGTATTTATAAAGTGCTTAATATGTAAAAGGCAGAGCAGCTAGGCGGCACAGTGGATGGAGTGCCTGGAGTCAAGAAAACTCATCTTCCTGAATTCAAATCCTGCCTCAAACATTTACTGGCTGTGTGACTCTGGGCAAGTGCCTTAACCCTGTTTGCCTCAGTTTTCTCATCTGTAAAATGAGCTGCAGAAGAAAATAGCAGACCACTCCAGTATCTTTGCCAAGAAAACCCCGAATGGGGTCACAAAGAGTCGGACACAAGTGAACAACAATGTGCCAGGTTTGTGCTAACTGCTGGGAATGTTGTTGTTGATGATGATGCTTTGCTCTGGAAGAGGACCAATGACATCAGGAAGGTGATGTCTTGACTTGAAAGTGAATTGGATTTAAGTGAGCCAGGGCTGTGCAGAGTCATCAGCCTCACTCTCTCCTCCAGAATCATCTGAGTCCAGTGGCATGACAAAAGTCAAGCCAACTGGAGATGACCCCAGGATGCAGTGGGAGACCTTGGCATTTTAAGCTAAGATCTTTCCCAGGTCTCAGCTTGTCTGAGGAAATACCCATTCAGTGATTTAAGGCTAGGTAAGAAATGAGACAAAAGATGGCCTAGTTTGCCTACTTAAAAAAAAAATCAATCTGGGAGGGGAAGACCCTCAGAGTTTCTGGCCAGAACAGAAATAATTGCCATTTAGACTCCCTCGTCCATCAAAACACAAACAATGACCAAGTGAGGCTTAGGCCTGGGACTAGGTCATCTTTTTCCTCCTTTCAAATACTGGAGAGGCAAAGAAAGGCAAAGTCAGTCTCTGTGCTTAAGAAGATTCCCTTCTAATGGGAGGTGAAAAACCTAACTTGGGTCCTCTGCTTCTAGAAACAGTACTCTTTCTCCCATACCACATTGCCTGCCTCATATCACACTTCCTCCTGTGACTAGCTTCAGGTCACAGGGCTTAACAAAATCAAGATTCAAACCCTGTCTTCTGCCTCCCAGTCCATTATCCTTTCTACTATTCTCTGCTGCTCCTCATGGAGGGAGAGTGAACTCAGAGGAAGATATTAGCCAATATGTCAAGGACACAATGCATTTTTAGAGTCTATTTTATAGATGTAAAGAACACAGCAGGAGGAAAGCTCTGCAACATATAAGTTAATATATGCATATACGTGCATGCATGTATATTATATGGACACACATGCATATAATATTAATAATAAAACTAACATTTACATAGTGCTTACTATGTGCCAGGCATTGAGGTCAGTGCTTTAAAATTATTATCTCATTTGTTTCTTACAATAACTCTAGGGGATAGGTACTATTATTATCCACATTTTACAGATAAGAAAACTGAAGCAAATATTTGAACTTGAGTCTTTCTAACTTCTAACCTAGGGCAGCTAGGTGGCATGGTGGATAGAGTGCTAGGGCTGAAGTCAAGAAGACTCATATTCTTGAGTTCAAATTCAGCCTCAGACACTTACTGTGGGATCCTAGGCAAGTCACTTAACCCTGCTTGCCTTGGTTTCCTCATACATAAAATGAGCTAGAGAAGGAAATAGCAAATCATTCCAGTATCTTTGCCAAGAAAACCCCAAATGAGGTCATGAAGAGTCAGACATGACTGAAATGATTGAACAACAACTTCCTAACTCCAGGTGTGATACTCCATCCACTGTACCACCTAGCTGTTGTTGCCGCAATGTTAGCAGTTGAACGTAATGTTATTCACTTTCCCCAAGAAAAATATTCATATTCCTACTATCATTATTCATGGGATAAGAAAATATTATTTAAAATATTAATAATGAAATATGAGGTTCCTCAGAGCCATTTTTATTACGAGGACAAAAATTTAATCTTTTACAAAAGAAAAAAAAATGTTCGTGTTTTCTCTATAAGACCTGATTTGCCAATGTGGAAGATGCAGTAGGTATCAAATTCTGGAAGGTACCATGCTTGTTTTTTTTTTCAGGAGACAGTTGTCAATTGTGGCAAAGGAAGGACTGTTTTACTAATCAACCATATGTCTCATACATGTATTCCATTATAAACCTACCCATCCATCTGTCATCTTCTGATTTGCTTATCAGGAAAGTTTGCCATGGTATGGAAGTCTGGTTAATTCACTGTGCAGAGCTTTTTATTCATTTCAGTCCATGACATGATAGTGACATATACACACACACACACACACACACACACACACACACACACACACACACGTGTGTATATATATTTTCTTGTTGGTGGTGGTGGTCCTTTGTTTTTGAAGAGGACCAATGACATCCCAGGTGATGTCTTGACTTGTGCTTGAATTGGATTTAAGTGAGGCAGAGTTGCACAATGTTGTCAACCTCATTTTCCTTCCAGAGTCATTGAAGTCCAATTGGCAAGACAAAAATCAGGACTGGTGATGTCCTGGGATGCTATGGACGACCTTGACATCTTTAACTTCTGACCAAGCTCTAAGCACTCCACAGTGTCTGCTTCAACTCCCTTCAGGGCTGTTGGAATAAATTGTTCTCATCTGCCCATTCCACCAGGGGAACTCTTCACATGCTTAGGTAGACATCTCCCTAAGTCTCCAATGGGTTGGATGACTATTGGTTAACCTCAACCTGGATTAGCTCAATTGCTGAGAAAGTTTTACCAGGGTGTAGTGGCTGCACATGCTATAACTTCTTGGAGCCACAGGTGAGAGTTGGGTGATAGGTGGACACCAAAGGTGGGTGAGCAGCCCTGGAAAGAGTTCTGCAGCCTTCACACCAGAAGTGCTGGTCCTCCCTGAACACCACATACACCCCATGGATGTATCTAACATTAAGAACACCTGCTGGGCACATGGTGCTGGAGCATTAGTCCCATTCCCTTATCTATTAAGGGGCACTTGTTTTGGACTCATCATGGAAGTGGTCAGACTGAGTTCAGTCACCAGAAACATCTAGACTCTAATGAGAGAGCAGCTAGGATCTCTTTGCATACTTTTACACTTCTACCCTTGTACTCCAGGGACAAATTATTTAAAGCTTAGGATGTAATTTATGTCTGTCGTTGTTATTTAGTTGTTCAGTCATGTCTGACTCTTTGTGACCCTGTCAACCATAACAAGCCAATGTTGTCCAGGGGATTTTCTTGGCAAAGACACTGGAATGATTTTCCATTTCCTCCTCTAGTGGATTGAGGCAAACAGAGTTTAAGTGACTTGCCCAGGGTCACACAGCTAGTAAATGTCTGAGGCCAGGTTTGAACTCAGGACTTCCTGACTCCAGGCCCAGAACTCTAGCCACTGAGTCATACAGCTACTTCTGTCTAGGTATCTTCAAACATAGGCACTAAAAAGGTACAATGTAAATCATATGTGGGACAGATATATATTTCCTATATACAAAAGAAATCCTAAAAGACACAAGTCTCACAGCATGTATTAACAGAAAGACTTAAAAGAAAGTTCAGGGACAGCTAGGTGGCACAGTGGATAGAGCTCTGGCCTTGGAATCAGGAACACCTGAGTTTAATCTGACCTCAGACACTTGACACTTACTAGCTGTGTGATCCTGGGCAAGTGACGTAACCCCAACTGCCTCCCCAAAAATGCAAAAACAAAAACAAAACAAAACAAAAAGAAACAAAAAAAAAGTTCAGTAAAAATATATAACTACTGTTATGATCTCTTGGGAAGTTGATATTTAAACCTCAATAGAATATAAAGGACTACCAAATAGGCATCCCACATTTCATGCTGTCTGTGCATTGTCCAAATAATTCTTGGTTCATTTCTTCTAGCAAAATGGGTCAGGCTTCGACCCAGCCTTTTGATGGTGGTTGTCTTCTCCAAAAATGCTAGAGTAGTTGCTGGTGACTCACCACCACCACCTCCCACCAACCCTCTGGCCACTTGTGAGCTCCAACCAAAAAGACCCAGGACATGCAGAACTCTTGAACTCACAATATTGTCTCTGAGTTTCAACACATCCATCTAGAGATAGATACTCATCCACTTAAAACAAGGAAAGAACACACATAGAAAAAGCAGCCTCAAATCCAAGCTTAGGCTGGCCTTGGCAAGTGCCATGTGCACATAGTCATCAGAATGGAGGATGAGATAAATTACCGTTTTCCTGCCACTTTAGAAAAGTAGTTGGGGCAGCTAGGTGGTGCAGTGGATAGAGCACTGGCCTTGGAGTCAGGAGGACCTGAGTTCAAGTCTGACCTCAGACACTTGACTCTTACTAGCTGTGTGACCCTGGGCAAGTCACTTAACCCTAATTGCCAATCAAAAAATGCAAAAGCAAAAAAAAAAAAAAAAAAACCAGTCCTGACAAGATCCAAAACTGAAAGGGAAGTGAGCAGTGAGGGTGAAATTTAATTGCCATGAAACTTTGTAGACAACACAACTGAATTTTTTCACCCATGGGGAGGTATGAGGGAGAGATGGAGAAAGAGAGAGACAGAGAATGTGCTAGCTTCTTGATTTATAAAATAGTGCCCTCACAATTACCCAGAGAGGTAGATACAGCTAGTTTTATGATCTTCATTTGGCAGATGAGGAAATGGGAGCCTCCAAGATGGCCAGTGCCTTGCCTTGTTCTTTTAAATTAAAGTCTCCTAACTCTAAGCTCAATGGTACCACATGACATCTCATGTCATCCAAAGAAATAGAATGCTTCTTTTTCAAGAATACAATGCTATTTTTCAACATAGCCTGTGTAGTTGCTTTATTTTACATGTTAATAGTATGCTATAAATATAAAATGAGAATAAGAACAAGACACTTCTTCATCACTGCTATTTCATCTATAGGTACAGTCCATGCTAAAGAGATTACGTTAAAATAAAATTGTGCAATTTTCCTATTACATGTGTCCTTTTCCTTGTTGCACCAAACACACACACACACACACACACACACACACACACACACACAAATAAACAAAGCAGTAAAGCTTATATTTACAAGATATTAAATATACAGATTGAAACTGGAAAATTTTGTGAAAAAAATCTAGATGTCTACAAGGCACCATGGCAATTAAATACTTAGAGATACTTGGGTTTTTGGCTCAATTTTCAATTTTCCCTGAAAATTGTTGTTTCATTCAGAAACAACATTTATCTGTGGAAAAGCTAGGCCTTTACAATGAAATACAGGCTTCTTCATTAATTTTTTTAATAAGGAATCAGTACCTATATTATCATTTTTTTGTTAGCAGTCAGGCAAATAACTACCGAGGATAGCACTAACTGTAATTTAACTATAATGGCTCAACAGATTGCTTCTGATTGTGTTGGATTTCCATATCATGAAAAGGGAGGCTTAGAAGTGTATTTTCCTGAGTACTGTGCAACTGTTTCCTAGAAACATAAAGAAACCATTACGGATTAAAAGATCTATGTCCACATTTAGAGGTCTTTTCAGTATCTGCAAAAGCTTTTAAAGCAGAGCGATCATTCTGATCCAATAAATCCAACGTACCCAGAGACACTGTAAACACAAGTAATTCCCTTAAAACATAAGTAATACAACTATAAGATAGCACTGTCACTTTAGAAAGTAAGGGGAAAATTTTACTGGCCTCTTTACTAAAAGGTCCCATTTTCATAGTACCCTAAAGATTACAAAATGCTCTCCTCACAATAATCCTGAGAAGCAGGTAGTGCAAGGATTATTACCCATTTTATATTTTACAGAGGAAGAAATTGAGCTTCAGAATAGTTAAAGCAATTGTTCAAAGTTGTAGTACCTAGAAGCTAGTAAGCATTAGAAATAAGAACTTTTCTTTAAAAAAAATTCTTTTAATGACTATTTTTTAAAAACTGTATATTTAAAATGTTTAAAATAAAATGAATTCTTCTTGGTGTTCTCCTCTTTCTTAGTGCTATATTTCAGATTTCTTGACTTTAGGTCTAATATCTTTTCTTCTTTGTCATTCATTCCTTCCTACTTTAGGACTCCACTGGTAGCAACGTTACTGGGCGGTTCAACTGAAGCTTTTGTCCTCTCGTTTCACTGACTCTGCCATGGAACCCAGTGACAAGGTTGCCATGTGTTTCAGCATTTTCCTGACAGTAGAGTTTTTAATTGGACTTAAAACCTTACGACATTCTTTTTAAATTGGTATATTTTGTCTTGACACAGAAGGCACTTGCCAACAAACACCCAAGCAAACCTCCCACCAAATACATTTGCCAAAAATAGTTAAGCAAAACTGCCTAATAAAGTGATTTCAATTGATTGTATATGTCACTTTCACTTTTTTAATTTACCACTTGTGAACACAATGAATCTAGAGCCGAAAGGGGACTTAGAAATCATCTAATTCAATTTCCCCATTTTACGGGCCAAGAAATTGAGGCTTAGGGAGTTTAAAGACTAAGTGCCCAAGGTCATACATGTGACTGAAAACACATTTAGTAAACATCAAAAGTTGCATTGAACTTTGATCCTTTTACTTTATAGTCAATCCTCTTTTCAGAGTAAGGAAGGATGGTCACTCTAAATTTCCTAATTTGATACCAGCATTATCTAGTGTCATTGATCTGAGTTCTGCTGGCTCTTGATGTTAATTAAATTTCCATAGTTGTAATCATGCATGTTGTCCTTCTGGTTTTGCTTTTTTCATTCTGTATCACTGCCTACAAGTCATGCAACATTTCTCTGAGGCCTTCATATTTTTTCATTACTTTTAGAATGATAATTTTCCATTGAATTCATATGCCAATTTGCTTAACCAATTTCTTTTCAATATCTTTATATATATATACATACACATATTACAAAAATGACTGCTATTAATCTTTTGGGGCTATAAACTGTCACGTAACACTTGGGTCATTTGGTATAAACATTTTGCTGACAAGTAGAGTCACTTTTATTTCATTAATCCGTATTGATTTCCAAAAAGTTGGATGGCTTGACAACTTTGCCAGGAGTGAATCAAGATGTCAATCTTCCCATAGCTCCTTCAATATCACCACAGCACCTTTACTTATTAGTTTTTCCCTGGCTGGTGAAATTCCAGTCTCAATTACTGAGAAGCTCTGGGTCATGAGAAAGACGCTCCAAGTAGTCTCTATTGTGTTGGAATCTGTTTTGGAAGTAAGGGGCTAGAGTGGATAGAACACTGGGCTTGGAATCACGAAGACTCATCTTCCTGAGTTCAAATTCAGCCTCAGACAGTTATTAGCTATGTGACTCTGGGCAAGTCACTTAACCCTATTTGCCTCAGTTTCCTCATCTGTAAAATAAGCTGGAAAAGGAAATGGCAAACCACTCCAGTATATTTGCCAAATGGAGTCACAAAGAGTTGGACGCAACTGAAATGACTGAACAACAATAATAAGCCAAACACCCATAAACCTGTGTGGAAAATTCTTGGACATGAAGACTCAGATCAACAATACTGTCACCCAGGTACAGGCCAATAAGCAACACCTTTGTTACTTGCCACTGATTCAAAAGAAAGAAATGGCACATTTAATAGTAGCAGACAAAATGCCCCTGGTCCCACTGGCCTTTCTTTCCCATGACTGAATGTCTGGGGTCTAGATCAAGTTCATTTTTCTTGAGCCATGTTGTTAGTGCTTCAAACTTCCTGCATCAGCTTCTAACATCTCATGCTAACTTTCATTGTCAGCTGCTGCCTTTGTCAGTGGTGTTACATAAAAGTCAGTAGTGAGATTATTCTTTTGTTGATTTAGAGCTATTTCTGCATGTGAATTGCCAAACTGCTCTTTGGCTTAGTTATAGTTATATTTAACCTTATTCTTTGCAGTGAACCTTTCAAGGCACGATACAAAGCAACCTTTTTCCCACAGGGAGATGGATTTTTATAACTGCTAGAAACTTAGAGCTTCTTTCTTTGGAGTCACTAAAAAGGCAGTGGGTGTGATGGAGGGTCCATGATACTGGGATGGAATTCAGGAGATGGGGAGACATGTTCTTATTTCAGGCTCTTCCCTTGTGCAATAATAAGCCAATCACTACTCTTATTCTCTGAGGTCAACTAGAAGAAAGTGTTGACTACCATGGATACTAAGCCACAGGAGTTTCAGAGGAGTCATCACTCACATCCCCTCAAAGCAGTTAAGCTCCCCCCCCATCCCCTTGTTGTCTTCAGAAAGTTAAATGGATGAGATATTTAACTTTTAAGAGTTTATGGTCCAGATTGTATCTATGCACAGGAGATAAATGAAGCTCAAATATGATCCATCTGTTGGCCTCACTCATATTTATAAACAATATGGGTCATTGCACAATTAATGATAGAATCATAGAATCATAACACACAGAACTGGAAGAAACCTTCGAAATTATCTAATCCAACTCCTTCATTGTTCAGATATGAAAACTGAGGCCAACAGCTCATGGAATCATAGATTTAGAGTTCATAAGGACCTTACAGATCATCTGACTCCCTTCCTCCCATGAAAAAAGAAACTAAGTACCTTGCCTATGTCCACCTTAGGAGTACTGTCTCACTGATGTGCTTATCCAATTATCTTCTATTTTTTCTGTTAACCAAAGTTTAAAAGAGAATTAATCCCTAGCAACACCAAAATGTATTGGAGAGAGGAGATGTGACTTGTCCAAGGCCACACAGGTAATGACAGCTCACATTTACAGAAACATTTTTATGTTTTACAGAGTAAATTCCTCTCTAAAATAGTTCACCCTTTAATTTTGGAGATATTCATCCATTTTACAAATGAGCAAATTAGGACTTGAAGAGGTAGGGGACATATCTGGGGTTAAATAGTAAATATTAAAGCTGGATTCAAATATAGTGTTTTTGCCTTCAAAATTAGTGCACAGATATAGATAGATTCATATGCATATAAATCTATATCTATCTATCTATCTATCTATCTGTCTATCTATCCATCTATCTATCTATACATTTATTGATGATGTGCAAGAGAATTACAAAATACAGTCACCAAGGGTTTGAAAGTACCCTCTCCCCGCATCAGTTTTTTCAAATAAATTTAGCTCGGGGAGAGGAAAGACCTTGGGGAAAGAACCCGGATTTCTAGAAACAAGGCCTTATGGTATACAGACTACGCGGGCGATCCAGAGAAGTTCTGCAAGATACAGACAACTAGATTCCACAAGGCTGTTGCTACTTGACACCACAAGGTAAGGCTACTTCTAGGAAGAGGAAGTAGGGTGGGAACAGTCCAGTGAGGAGCTACCCTGGGGTGCTAAGTCTGATCATCTGATGGCTTCCTATTTTAAGTCATTTTCTTGCTAACTAGGTGCTAAGCTCAGTTGTTTCTACCTGTTGAAGACATCTAAGTGTTGTCTGTAACCTCTGAATTTTGACATCCTGATTCAATGCTCCAGTGGCTTCACTCTTTTTATGGTTGCGCTAGATTTCAGTTTCTCCACTGTGTATAGACAAATAACAATTACTTAGAAAAATAAATAGAAAGTCAAACATAAAGAGAACTGCATAAACATTGAAAAAGATTAAGTAAGCTAGTTAAACATTTGCTTCTATACTATGAGGTAATTAAGAAATAAGTGCTTTGTAGGTACAAAGCTGGATAATGATGCATACAGTTTTGATGATTTATTTCAGAGGTTTTTCCTTCTGAAAATTTTTATCTGATCATTAAATGTATTTATTTAGAAAATGGTCTTTGTTGAATAAATATTTATTGTTTCCTATATGCATAAAGCCTTGCTAGTCACACTAGAACAATATAAAGACATTTAAATCAGTCCTAGTTTTTGAGACATAGTCTCATTGAAAAGACGCCTAACTGAAATTTTAAATAACAACATAAAACTATATATAATGAAGTATGAATAAGGGCTAAAGGAATTTAGAAGAGGATCATCGTACAATCTGAGATATGGAACTAGAAGGGACCTCTGAAAAGAGGTCACCATGGCATAAAGTGATTAGAGAAATCTTCATGGAAGACGGAGGGCTTCAACTGAGGGGGAGGTTTGGGATAAGTAGAGAGGACCAGGGAAACATTTTAGGTAGGGCCACTGAAACTCTATTCAGAAAATGTAATCCTGCCATTAGAAATCTATCTAAATGATAGGAAGCTCCAGATTTCAGTTTTCTCATGGAATTAAAGATTCAAAGTTGAATTGATCAGATTCAACAAGATATGATTTTAGAATCCTTGATTAGTCAATATTTTTAAAATGTATGTTTAATGGACAGAAAGAGGTCAAAGACAGCTATTCTAGAGGATATTTCTGAGAAGAAAAAAAATGACCTCAAGGTTCACAAATAAATATGATGTAAACCTAAAATACTATATAACTTGAAATACTGTTGTTCTTATTGTTGTTGATAATGATTTTTATCAATATGTGTAACACCTAGAGGCAACTTCTAACCCATGGAATAGGTCCTTCAGAAAAGACTGTCTCTGATTCAAGATATTCTATGGGTCCTTGTCCATGGGTCCACTAAAATGTGCCTGTCTATTTCACCTTTATAACACCTTTCAAATATTTCCCCTTCTCTTCTCTGACACTCTGGTGCAGGCCCTCATCACCTCATGTCTTGTTTGCTGCAACAACCTACTGGACAGCCAGCTCGCCTCAAGTTTCTTCCCTCTAGGATACATTTTTCATTCAACAACTAAAGTGATTTCCTAAAACTCAGGTCTGATCATGTCAATCTTCCCCCACTCCTCCACCTCCCTCCCCCTTCCACTCGCCTCCCACATTAAACTCCATGGCTTCCTATTGCCTCCAGGAGCAAATACAAAATGTTATGTTTGACATTCAAAGTTCTTTATAACCTAGCTCCCTTCTACCTTTCCAGTCTTTTTATAGCTTACTCCTCAAAACATACAGTAACACTGTCTCCTGGCTTTTCTACTAACAACACATTCCATCTCTAGGCTCTGGGCACTTTCTCTGGCTGTCCCCCATGCCTGGAATGCTCTCCCTCCTCCACTCTGACTACTGACCTCCTTGGCTTCTTTTAAGTCCCAACTAAAATCCCACCTTCTATAGGAACCTTTCCCTAACCCCTATTAATTTCAGTGCTTTCCTTCTTTTAATAATTTCCTTTTTATACTATACCTAGCTTGCTTTGTATTATAACATGTTTGCATGTTATTTCCTCCATTAAATCACAAGCTTCTTGAGGGCAAGAAATGTCATTTGCTTCTTTTTGTATCCCCAGCATTAAGCACCATGCCTGGCACATAGTAGGCACTATTGCATTGATCATTTGATCCAATAAACAATAAATGTTTATTGAATGAATGAATGAATTATCCTTGTTGCATATAATTCTAGTTCTTTCACAGGGATTTTCCTCAAATGACTCAAAGAACTGGAAAACAACGGTCATTTGAGATCTATTGTCTAACACAGCAAGACATATTATATTTTCTGTCTTACTGTCACTTTAGCATGAAATTCTATGGGCCAAGGTAGTGGTGGTGGTGAGTTTTGGCTTAGCATCTTCAGGGCCTAGGATGACTTCTCTTCCTAGCCCTTCCTTGTTTAATAGAGCTGGTTCCATGGGCACCAGCTTCTGTTGAGCCAAATTTCCATTTGGCACTTGAATGCACCCAACATTTGTGGGGCTGTCCATCCATAATAGTGTCAGAATGTAACTCTGCCCTTTCTGCCTGCTACCTGTTCATAACATCCTTGCATGATATCATGACCTCTGGTTCCCTGATCCTTTGCTTCTCCGAATGGAATGATGTTGTCCACTATTCCATTTTGGATAAGCCCTTACTTTAGAGTCTGAAACACCAATGGTGGTTTCATGCCTTGCTTTGGTGGCCTCTTCATGGAAATATATTTTAGAGCTAGTCAAAGGTATACTTTTCCAAATCTGATCACTCTTTGCAGGTTAGAGATTACTCTTAAACCAACTTGCCCTTTGTAGCAAACGTTTAAAATCCATTTTCTTATGTTCTAACTCAAGACATGTATGTGAAACCTCAGATCTGAGTAGTATAGTGTATCTTTGCATACTTGTTCCAGGCTGATCTCATCTGCTTCCTTAGGGTTTATTCTTTATTAGTCACCAGATTTGATATTCTCCGCATGTTACAGATTCAGAGGGTTTTTCCCCATTTCACTGAATAGGAGACTCTGTAGACTTTGTCTATGTTTGATCTGACCATCACTCAATTGGATCTCTAGTTTATGCAAGCATTATCATCATTTGATTTTAGGCTTTGTGGCCTTCTCACTCCGCACAATCCCCAAAATTACTCTTTTATATGTTTCCAGGTGTTTCCCCCCATCTTCTCCCCACCATTCCCAACCAACTCAGGTGTATGCCAAAGCTCTGGTGTTCCATTTGTATGATTGATCCATGTTTCCATGGTTCTTCCCCAGGGAAACATGTTCAGTCTTTTTTTTACTCATGTCTGACTTGTGACCCCATTTGGGGTTTTCTTGGCAGAGATACTATAGTAGTTTGCCATTTCCGTCTCCAGTTCATTTTACAGATGAGGATTTGAGGCAAATAGGATTAAGTGACTTGTCCAGGGTCACACAGCTAGTAAGTGTCTAAAGCTGGATTTGAACTCATGAAGATGAATTTTCCTGACTCTAGGCCTGACACTCTATCCACTGTGCCACTTAGCTACCCCTACATAGCTTACATATATATATGTATATACATATATGTATATATAAATCTAAGTGATATATAGAGAAAAAAACAAGATAGAAATGAATTTTGCTTCACAGCTGGCTATATAGCTTTTAAAGTGTGCAGGCTTCTAGATTTTTCAACCTTGAGTGAAATTATAAGGATAATATCTATTAGAAGACTGAGGCTCATTTTGGTGCTGGTTCTTTTCAGTCCTAAGGAAATTATTAATGGAAATGTTGCTTTTAACAGTTAAAGATGTAGCAGAAAGAATTCTACCATTAGCTAGAAGACACAGAAACTAGCATCCTAAGTTTTGGGGTATATGTTAGGAGATGCCTACGCTTAATGGTGGTGACATGGGAAACAACTCAGGTTTCTTTTAAAAACCAGAATACATACATGTATACACACACATATCTATGTATATATATATATATATATGCACCCACAGCAACATAAGAAAAAGGAATCCACAGTATCTACAATAGCGACTTGCAGATTAAGATGGTTATTTGCAATTAAGGGAAAACAGTCACTTTGGGGGATTCTGAGAGAAAAAGCCAGCATTATATTAGTAGCACAAAAATGCACTCTGTATCACGTCGTACTAGAGATGAATTCCCCTCCAAAGAATCATTAGCAGAGGCCTCATGGCAGGGCCTGCGGGTTGTAATTTGAGGCAGAAAGGAAAAAAGGAGGTGAAAGACTTTGAGAATAATAATTTGAAGAAAACAGTAACTGGACAGGGAGTAATAGTAAATTCAGTTCAGACATTAAGGTCAATGAACATATAATGTATTAAAAGACACTTGGTGAAAACTGGACAGATCAATGCACATGTGTTTTCAGAGAGATTCAGAATCAGAAATGTATTTCAAGGAGCATAATATAACACCATAAAAATTATCCATGCTTGTTCATATTTTTTTGTTGTATGAAGCCCTTATCAGAGTTTTCAATGGACTAGAGGAAGAATAAGCTATAAGCAGAAAAAATATTCATTTCATATTTGATCTTCCATCTCTCCTACACACATTAAAATGCTGGGAAGTGGTGGAAAAACACAAGAATCTTGAGTTTTTTGTTGCAACAAACATTTACCAAGGACTTACTGTGATAGGTCTTAGGAGAGATACAAAATGTAGAAAACATACAGTCCTTAGCCTCATGAATCTTTTTAAAAATTTTTTATTAATTTATTTTGATATCAACAATCACTTCCATATGCTTTTGAGTTTAAAATTTTTCTCCCCCTTCCTCCCCATCACCCTCCCCTAGATGGCACACAATCTGATATAAGCTATACATATACATTCCTATTAAACATATTTTCACATTAGTGTTGTTGTAAGTAAAAATTAGAATCAGTAGGAGAAACTACCAGAAAGAGGAAACAAAACTCAACAGAAGAGAAAAAAATAGCAATTCAAATTCCATAATTCTTTCTTTGGATGTGGATAGCATTTTCCATCACGAGGCCTTTGGAGATGTTTTAGATCTTTGTATTGCTGGGAAGGGTTAAGTTTATCAATATTAGTCATCGCACAACATGGCTGTTATTGTGTACAACATTCTCTTGGTTTTGCTCACTTCACTCAGCATCTCTTAGACCATACAAGTCTTTCCAGGTTTTTCTGAAGTCAGCCTGTTCATCATTTCTTATAGCACAATAGTATTCCATCACATTCATATACCCACAACTTGCTCAGCCATTCCTCAATCGATGGGCATCCTCTCAATTTCTAATTCTTTGCTACTACAAAAAGAGCTGCTATGTATATTTTTGTACATGTGGGTCCTTTTCCCATTTGTATGATCTCTTTGGGATATAGCCCTAGAAGTGCTATTGTTGGATCAAAGGGTATGCACATTTTTATAGCCCTTTGGGCATACTTCCAAATTGCTCTCCAAAATGGTTGGATCATTTCACAAGTCCACCAACAATGCATTAGTGTTTCAATTTTCCCACAGCTTCTCCAACATTTATCATTTTCCTGTTTTGTTGGCCAATTTGATAGGTGTGATGTGGTACCTCAGAGTTGTTTTGATTTGCATTTCTCTAATCAATAGTGATTTAGAGCAGTTTTTCATATGACTATAGATGGCTTTAATTTCTTCATCTGAGAACTCCCTGTTCATATCCTTTGACCATTTATCAATTGGGGAATGACTTGTACTCTTATAGATTTGACTTAATTCTCTATATATTTTAGAAATGAGGCCCTTACCAGAGACTGGTTGTAAAAATTCTTTCCCAATTTTCTACCTTCCTTCTAATCTTAGTTGCATCGGTTTTGTTTGTGCAAAAACTTTTCAATTTAATGTAATCAAAGTTATCAATTTTGCATTTTGTAATGTTCTCTATCTCCTGTTTGGTCATGATTTCTTCTGTTCTCCATAAATCTGACAGGTAAACTATTCCCTGCTCTCCCAGTTTGCTTGTGGTATCAGCCTTTATATCTGAATCATGAATGCATTTTGAGTTTATTTTGGTATATGGTGTGAGATTTTGGTCTATGCCTAGTTTCTGCCATGCTCTTTTCCAGTTTTCCCAGCAGTTTTTTTTTCAAAGAGTGGGTTCTTATCTCACAAGCTGGGGTCTTTGGGTTTATCAAATAATAGATTACTATACTCATTGACTACTGAGTCTTGCATATTTAACCTATTCCACTGATCCACCACTCTATTTTTTAGGCAGTACCAAGCAGTTTTGATGATTGCTGCTTTATAATACAATTTAAGATCTGGAATCTCTAGGCCACCTTCCCCTGCATTTCTTTTCATTAGTTCCCTTTATATTCTGGACCTTTTATTCTTCAAAATGAATCTTCTTATTATTTTTTCTAACTCTATAAAAATAAATTTTTGGTAGTTTGATTGGTTTGGCACTGAATAAGTAAATTAGCTTAGGTAGAATTGTCATTTTTATTATATTAGCTCGGCCTACCCATGAGCACCTGATGTTTTTCCAATTATTTAGATCTGACTTTATTTGTGTGAAAAGTGTTTTGTAATTGTGTTCATGGAGTTCCTGGGTTTGTTTCGGGAGGTAGACTCCTAAATATTTTATAATGTCTACAGGAAGTTTAAATGGAATTTCTCTTTCTATCTCTTGCTGTTGGGCTTTGTTGGTAATATATAGAAATGCCAATGATTTATGTGGGTTTATTTTAGAGCCTGCAACTTTCCTAAAGTTGTTTATTATTTCAAGTAGCTTTTTACTTGATTCTCTAGGATTCTCTAAGTATATCATCATGTCATCTGCAAAAAGTGGTAGCTTTGTTTCTTCTTTGCCTATTTTAATACCTTCAATTTCTTTTTCTTCTCTTATTGCTAAAGCTAACATTTCCAGTACGATATTGAACAACAATGGTGATAATGGACATCCTTGTTTCACTCCCGATCTTATTGGAAATGCTTCTAGTTTGTCCGCATCACATATTATGCTTGTTGAAGGTTTTAGGTAGATGCTACTTGATGTTTTAAGGAAGACTCCATTTATACCTATGCTCTCTAGTATTTTTAATAGGAATGGGTGTTATATTTTGTCAAAAGTTTTTTCTGCATCTATTGAGATGATCATGTGATTTCTGTTAGTTTTGGTGTTGATATGCTCAATTATGCTGATAGTTTTCCTAATATTGAACCAGCCCTGCATTCCTGGTATAAATCCTACCTGATCATAGTGTATTATTCTTGTGATAAGTTGCTGTAATCTATTTTCTAGTATTTTGTTTAAAATTTTTGCATCTATATTCATTAGAGAAATTGGTCTATAATTTTCTTTCTCTGTTTTGACTCTTCCTGGTTTAGGTATCAGCAGCATATTTGTATCATAAAGAGAATTTGGTAAGACTCCTTCTTCACCTATTTTCCTAAATAGTCTATATAGTATTGGAATTAATTGTTCTTTAAATGTTTGATAGAATTCTCATGTAAATCCATCTGGCCCTGGAGATTTTTTCCCAGGGAGTTCATCAGTGGCTTGTTCAATTTCTTTTTCTGAGATGGGGTTATTTAAATATTTTACTTCCTCTTCTGTAAATCTGGGCAATTTATATTTTTGTAAATATGTATCCATTTCACTAAGATTGTCAAATTTGTTGGCATACAGTTGGGCAAAATAATTCCTAATTATAGTTTTAACTTCCTCTTCCTTGGTGGTAGTTTCACTCTTTACATTCTTGATATTAGTAATTTGGTTTTTTTCTTTCTTTCTTTTTAATTAAATTAAGCAAAGGTTTATCTATTTTATTGGTTTTTTCATAAAACCAGCTCTTAGTTTTACTTATTAGTTCAATAGTTTTCTTAATTTCAATTTTCTTAATTTTTCCTTTGGTTTTTAATATTTCTAATTTGGTGTTTAATTGAGGATTTTTAATTTGTTCTTTTTCTAGTTTTTTTTAGTTGTATGCCCAATTCATTGATCTCCTCTTTTTCTATTTTATCGATATAAGCATTTAGAGATATAAAACCTCCCCTCAGAACTGCTTCTGTTGCATCCCATAAATTTTGGTATGTTGTCTCATTATTGTCATTCTCTTGAATGAAATTATTGATTGTTTCTATGATTTGTTGTTTGACCCAATAATTTTTCAGGATTAAATTATTTAGTTTACAATTATTTTTTAGTCTATCTTTCCATGGCCCTTTATTACATATAATTTTTATTGCATCATGATCTGAAAAGGATGTATTTAATACTTCTGCCTTTCTGCACTGGATTGTGAGGTTTTTATACCCTAGTACATGGTCAATTTTTTGTGTATGTGCCATGTACTGCCGAGAAAAAAGTATATTCCTTTCTATCCCCATTCAGTTTTCTCCAGAGGTCTATCATATCTAACTTTTCTAATGTTCTATTCACCTCCTTAACTTGTTTCTTGTTTATTTTGTGGTTAGATTTATCTAGTTCAGAGATGGGGAGGTTGAGGTCCCCTGCTAGTATAGTTTTGCTGTCTTTCTTCCTGTAACTCCTTGAACTTCTCTAAGAATTTGGAATGCTATACCATTTGGTGCATTTATGTTTAGTAATGATATTATTTCATTGTTTAGGGTGCCTTTTAGCAGGATATAGTTTCCTTCCTTGTCTCTTTTGATAAGATCTATTTTTTCTGTTGCTTTGTCTGAGATCAGGATTGCTACCCTTGCTTTTTTTACTTCAGCTGAAGCACAGTATATTTTGCTCCAGCCTTTTACTTTTACCCTGTATGTGTCACTCTCTTTCAAATCTGTTTCCTATAAACAACATATTGTAGGTTTATGGTTTTTAATCCATTCTGCTATCCACTTCTGTTTTATGGGAGAGTTCATCCCATTCACATTCACAGTTATGATCACTATCTGTGTCTTTTTCTCTATCCTTTATTCCCCCATGTTTATGCTTTTCTTTCTCCTTTCTCCCCCCCACCTAGTGTTTTGCTTTTGACCACCCCTCCTTCAGTCCCTCCTCCCTTCTATTAGCCCTTTCCCTTTTGTTCCCCTTTACCCTTACTGCTTCTTCCCTTCCTTCTATTACCCCACCCTTTTCTTTCCCCTTTTCCCTCCTACTGCCTATAGGGCAAGTTAGATTTCTGTACCTAACTGATTACGTTATTCCCTTCTTGAGCCAAATCTGATGAGACTAAGGTTCAAACAATGTTCATTCCCCTCCCTTCTTTCCTTCTGCTCTAACAGGTTTTTGTGTCTTTTCCTGTAATGTAATTTACCCTTGTCTGCCTCCTCCTTTCTCAGTACATTTTCTTAGATCACACTAATCCACTTACTTGGATCTATTTAACCCACTTGATTACATTTTTTTTATCATTACATCAAAGTCAACTTATATCCGCCCCCCTTTATGTATACTCCTTTAACATGGTGTAATAACAAAACAGTTCTCAAGAGTTGCAAGTGTTATCTTCCCTTGTAAGGGATGTAAACAGTTTGCCCTTATTAACAACATATTGTATCTTTCTGTCCCATTTACCTTTTTATGTCTCTCTTGAATCTTGTACTTGAAGATCAAATTTTTTGTTGAGCTCTGGTCTTTTTATCAGGAAGGTTTGGAAGTCCCCTATTTCATTGAATATCCATCTCCTCCCCTGAAAGATCATGCTAACTTTCGCTGGGTAGTTGATCCTTGGCTGCAATCCAAGCTCCTTTGCCTTACAGAATATCATGTTCCACACCCTACGATCTTTTAATGTAGAAGCTGCAAGGTACTGTGTAGTCCTGACTGTGGTTCCATGATATTTAAATTGTTTCTCTCTGGCTGCTTGCAGCATTTTCTCTTTTACCTGGTGATTTTGGAATTTGGCTATTATATTCCTTGGCATTTTCAATTTGGGATCTCTTTCAGGATGTGAGTGGTGGATTTTTTCTATGGCTATTTTACCTTTTGGTTCTAGGACTTCAGGGCAGTTTTCCTTTATGGTTTCCTGAAAAATACTGTCCAGGCTCTTTTTTTCATCATGATTTTCAGTGAGGTCAATAATTTTTAAATTGTCTCTCCTGGATCGATTTTCCAGGTCAGTTGTTTTACAATGAGGTATTTTACATTTTCATCTATTTTTTCATTTTTTTTGTTTGTTTGACTGATTCTTGATCTCTCATAGAGTCATTAGTTTCCATTTGTCTGATTCCAATTTTTAACAATTTGTTTTCTTCTCCTAGATTTTGTACTTCCTTCCCCAATTGTTCAATTGTATTTTTAAGGGACTTGTTTTCTTCAGTGTACTTTTTTTCCAATTGGTCAATTGTAATTTTTTAAGGGCTCTTCTACCTTTCTCATTTGACTTTTAAAATCCTTCTTGAGCTCTTCTAACAAGGCTTTTTGGGCTTCAGATCAGTTCATATTCCCTTTTGAGGTTGCAGATGTGGGTTTGTTGACAATGTTGTCCTCTTCAGAATTTCTGTCTTGATCTTCACTCTTCTCGTAATAGGAATCTATGGTACGTTTCTTTTTACTCATGGTGTTTCTCTATTCCCTGGCCTTTAAAGAGATTGAGCTCTCCTGCTGGGGAGCAGAGGGCACTGACCCAAGGCTCTTGTGTTGGAAGCCTGGGTCTTGGTCACTGGTTTTGTGTGCTGGGGCCTCCAATGTTGGCAACTGGAGGCTGTAGGGTTCTGGCAGCTTACCTGGTGTTGGACTGGAATCAGCAAGGCTGGAACTTTCAGGCAATTCTAGGTTGCTTTCTTCAGCTCATTTCAGATGGATGTTGCAGGGTGTTTATCTGCCTGGGGCTCTTTATAGTGCTGCTTCCCTTATTTTTGCTGAGGCACTGGGAGACCTGTTTGCTGTAGAATGCTGAGGCACCAGGATCTCCTCCTGGTGTGCTAAAGTGGGGCTTTCAGTTAACTGGCTGGGTGACTCCTATTCTGTACTGCTTTCCTTCCCCATTAAGAGAAGCCTTTCCCATTAATCCCTCAAGCTACCTGGGCTACTGCACTGCTGCTCCCTGTCTTTCTTCTGATTCAGCTGTTCCAGGGTTTTTCCTGGGGTTATATTTTCTGGGCTTTCAGAGGTTGATAGGGGAGAGTGAGAGCAACTACCTTTTTAATCTGCCATCTTGGCTCCCTTATGGATCTTAAAGAAACAGCTTTGGATGAAAACTTAGAAGTTGAGTTGAATTAACTGAAATTCTTACCAGTCAGTTACGAATGGATAAGTTATCTAGGAAAAGAGAATGTGAGAAAACATACTGGTTGTCTTTGGGGATTAATGAAGTCCCATCTTATAACATTTCTTTCACTGTCTACTTGCATTGTCCTTGAATCTCTGCTTTGTCACTCAACTATTCAAATAGATATGCATTGTCTCCCCAGCTCATTTATAAACTCCTTGACAGCCATTCCATAGAGACTGTTTTTTATACATCTTTGTATTCCCTACAGTGTATAGCTTAGTGCTATGTACATAGTATGAACTTAATAATTTTTGGTATATTTAGTAATTACTGGCTTGAAAGCTGAATGATGAACATGGAAGGATAGACATACATAGAACACTGGTCATGTGCAAGATAACCATGGTGTTTTACAGCATTTCTTTAACTGTGGGTCACAACCCTATAAGGTGTTGTGAAAAATCTGGCAACAGTAAAAGGATTCTGAACACACAATAACCAAAAATTAATTAAAAATCAAACACATAATGAATCTGAGGTGTTTCTGGCAGCACTTGCCCATGTTGCATCATACAATTTTACTGCAGCCTTGGTTCTGAACACAAAGCATGTGCACTTTTCACTATGCATGCCCTCAGGCCACGCAACTAACTAATGCTGCTGAAACAGGAAAAAAGGTCCAAAGTGGAAAAAGGTTAAGAGGCTCTGCTTTATGTCACCAGTCTCAGGTTAGTAATCCTCTTATATAAACAGGCCCAAATCGAGGAGAGACACAGTAACAGAAAAAGAGAAAAAAAAAACAAAGCAAAACAAAACATATCTTCCTCTTGTGGTTCCTTTCTTATGTATTGCTGCTCCTTACCATGCTGTGAAAGGAGAATCAGAGAATTTTGGGTCATGTGGGTTTGTAAATGACCAAAGGCTTCATGACAACAGGTTGGTCAGGCCTGTATCTTTTTCATTGGCACCTAAACTGTATTGAAGCCTCTCCATCATTGGAAAAGACTTGTTTTATTAGAACACTGAGACACAAAAATAGTGAAATAAAATGACATGTTCATAATTTTAATTTACTTCCATTTCAGATTTTTATACCTGTGATTATATGCCTGTTAAATTAGATTTAAATGTCAATCCACCAATTTGCTTCTGCATTTGTAACCTTTTACATACAAAGTGAATCATTCTGACAAACAGAAAACCTCCCTGGACGTGACACTCAAGAAGGAATGTAAATTTTATTTTCCCAAATTTAAAAAGAAAATCATAAATCATGACATTTTAAAATAATGTGGTTTTAATTCTATAGCTGTTTGGTATTTACAGACTAAAAAATGACTCATCTTAAAAGAGGAAAAGCAAAATAAGTAGATATTCCAATTAGAAAGTCAAATCTTCCACTTTTAAGCCTGTGGCCTTTCAGAGAATATGAGAATATAATGTGGCTTATTATGTAGATGGCCTTTTATCTCTTTAGCTTGGACTGAAGATGAGCAAAATCATTTTAAAATAAACTAATTTCATATTCTTGGAATGAAAGTCACCTTTCTTCCCTTTTTTATCAGTGTTCTTTCTAAACAATGTTTATTTTCTTAAAAAAAACTACTGATATATTTAGTTTTTCATGTTACTTCCACTTGTGAATATATCCCTCCCCCTTAATAGTGAGCCATGCATTGTAACAAAAAAAAGACAAGAAAAAAGAAGAAAATAGTTCAGCAAAACTGATCATCACGTAATTAAAGAGTATAGGAATTTTAGTCATTTTCTTAGCATAATTTTAAATTACTTTCTAGAATGTTTGGCTGATTCACTGTTCTTTAGTCATTTTTTCCACAGAGCTCCTCTAAAAGCAGTGAAAGAGGTGCCTTCTCAAAACTCTATCTCAAGAGCATGCTGAGTCATTAAAATTATATAGCATTCACGTTTTTTTCCTTGTTCTTTCCATTTACATTGTCGTAGTCATTGTGTACATTGTTTTCTGAGTTCTGCTTACTTGAATCTGTATAAATTGATTTCTTCCCATGTTTCTCTATATTTCATATTCATTATTTCTTATAGTATATTTCATTCACATGCCACAGTTTTGGTTATTCCCTAATTCATGGACATGTACTTTGTTTCCATGTCTTAGCTACCACGAAACAAAACAGCTACTATGCATATTTTGTTGAGTATAGTACCTTTCTTTTGGCATGTGATCACCATGGGGCATTTGCCTTGCAGTAACACCTCTGAGATAAAGGATACATGCATTTTTAGTTGCTTTCTTAGCATAATTCCAAAACCCTTTCCAGAATGATTGGTATAGCTTTATCAACACTGTATTGGTGTACTAGTCTTTCCACATAGCCTGTCTAATAGAAGTTCATTTTTGCTAAGGGCCTATGCTTTGATCTCCTCTTGTCCATAAGAACACAAGTCTACGACCACCATTCACTCCACTTGCTCACTTGTGCATAATACATAGGGATAGGTACTAGATCTGTGATTTCACTAGTGTGAGGATTAAAAAAGTTTCAAGAGACATAGTTTCTGGGTAATTTAATCTCTTATTAGTAAAGCCAGCAGGTAATTAATAAAAAGATGGTTGTTTGGTTATCTTTTTTAGACCAAAAGACCCCTAATAGTAGTGGGATCACAGTTTATATGCCCTTTGAAGAGTAGATGTTCCTGAGGGATAAAAGTCAGCTTGGAGAGGTTAATAATGGGAGGTGTGGGCTACATTAAAATGAAGGGCTTGCCTTATGTGACTTGGGTCACTTAAATCTTAGTCAAAGAGACATCAATTTTCATATCACTTGTCTTGATAATAGAGAAAATCAACCTTTCCCCAGAACCATCTGAGCAAACACCATGAACAGGAATACACCCATTAGCTCAAACTTAGAATTTCTTTTACTGTCTAATTAGATCTTGGTCTGGGTAAATCTTTAAGAGAGATTTACTGCACTAGTTGATTTCTAGATGAGGAAGTAGAAAAGAGGAAAAAACTTTGTTCCTAATACAACAATTATTAAATATAAGAGAGAAATATTCATTTCTCACACTAGTATATGGAGCTCTTGAATGAGGGAACTTCCTGGATCGGTGAGGATGACTTCCTCTTCTCTCAAAATTTTAGAGGAGAGCTCTTAATTTTTTTTTTTTATTTCATGAATCTCTTTGTCATTATGGTGGAAAGTCCTTCTCAGAATCATTTTTAAATGTATTTTAAAAATACATAGGATTATAAAGGAAAATAATTATAATGAAAGTTATAAAAATATTTTTAATATAATTTTGTGAACTCCAAATCAAGAACACCTGTTTTAGAGAGTTGCCTAAGATACTGAGAGGTTAAGTGGCTTGCTCAGGCAAATGCTATCTATCAGATAGATCAAGACTTGAGTTCAGGACTTTCTGATTATCAACCTGGCACTCTATACCTGTGCAGTGTCTCATTACCAAGTGGTATCATTTGAGGGTCATGTTAGGCTCATCCACCTAAATATCTCCTGTCATAATTGCTTTTGGATTAAGGCTTTGTCTTCAGAAAGCTCTTGTTTTCTAATTAAGGGGAAAGGAATAACACATTAAATCTAAAATAATACTAGCATGAATTAGTTTGTTATTACTAACACATAATTTATTTTTTATATTTTACAATGTGATTTCTTCGCAACAACCCTGGGAAGCAGTAATCCAAGTATTATTAATCAGGAACAAGGGAAGGACATAGGGTTACAAAGAAAAATAATTATAATGAAATATAGTGGTCAAAATATTTCTTTAAAATACAAGTTCATGCATCCCAGATTAAGAACTCCTGTATTAGAGAGTTGTCTAGAACTGTGTGAGGTTAATTTAAATAATTTATTTTAACAAAAGCTTTAACAAAGCCTTAATCCAAAGGGAGTTATAGCAGGAGATCTTCGTTGTCCTTCAGTTGTTTTCAAACATAACTCTTCATGACCCTGTTTGGAGTTTTCTTGGCAAAGATACTGGAGTGGTTTGCCATTTCCTTCTCCAGCTTATTTTACAGATGAGGAAACTGAGGCAAACAGAGTTAAGTAATTTGCCCAGGGTCACAAGCTAGTAAGTGTCTGAGGCTGAATTTGAACTCACGACTTCCTGACTCCAGGCCCAGCTCTCTATTCATAGTATCACCTAGCTGTCCCAGAAGATCTTTAGGTAAGCACATTTATTTAGTGCCTACTATGTGCCAGGCATTATAGCTAATTTTTTTTAATCTCTCATTTGATCCACACATGAGCCTTGGGAGGTAGGGACTATTATAAGCCATCTTTTACAGTTGGGGAAACTGAAGCAGCCAGATGTTAAATTACTTTTCCAGGCTTACTCAGCCAGTAAGTGGCTGAGGTCAGATTTGAACTCAAGACCTTTCTATCTACTGTGACACCTACCTACCTCTAGAAACGGAGGCAAAAAGTAGAGAAGTGGGACCAGTCATTTCAATCTGTGTTTTAGTTTTGCTATCTCTAAAATGGAGATTGGAGCCAGGATCACAAATAAAAGGGAGAGGATTTGAACACAAGTTTCTCCTGTCTCCAAGGCCAATAGTCTTTCCACCATACCATGGAAAAGAGAGCAATGCAGGGCCCTAAAGAATTAGAAAAGAGATCAGTTCCATTTTGACAGGGGTGGTAATGAGTGTGGTGATGGGAAGGGTTGGTGGTACGAGGTACTACCTGATAGAACAAACCTCTTTGGAGATGTAGAGTGACTTCCTAGGCATCATCAGACATATGACAGGATAGAGAAAGAAGAGAGAGAGACAATTGAACAGATCACTGAATACCAACTTTGCCTACTTTACAATTTTGCCTGGAGCTCGCCTGCTAATTGCTTTTTTTTTTTAATAGTGATCATTATAATGATAATGATGATTCTTTCCCTTAGAGCACATGGCTCTAGTCATGACAAGGCTCTTTCTCTACGAGCTACAAATATATTTCTAGCCTTCTATCCTGTAGGCACCAGACACTGTTCTCCCACAATCTGTTGCATTTCTTCAAATTCTACCTACTCAACATAGCCATAACCCCTTTTAAGTCATCGCTTTCTATAGTACCCCAGGCATGTGCACCTTAAATGCTGGGAATCCATCCTCCCCATATCTCGAGTTAATGGTGTATACCCACCATACAAGTGGAATGTGTAGAAAAAAAATACTTAATTTTTTTCAATAGAGTTATGATTAATTGTCAGTGATTGCAGATTTGAAAATTAAGAAGGGAAAAAAAACACTGAAAAATTTCACATGGAGCATGGTGTCATCTCACAGCATGCTTAATTGGCATCTAACAAGATTTGATTTCATTCTATACTAACGTAACTCCAGCTCCCAATTGGTCTATCTCCAAAAGATATGACAATAACAGGAGGGGAAGTTAAGGTCTATCTCCTTCTCCTGACCCATTAGATCTGATTTATGTGTGTGTAATAATGCTAGTTTTATATTTTTCCCTCAGAAGAAAAAGAAAAGCAGAGACTGCCAGTAATAACACCTACTTGATGCAGTTGTATCATCAATTTTGATACACACAACAGATGAGGTAAAGGCTGAAGTTAGTAACAAGAGCACATCCACACTGCAAGTATTATAAGAAAGTACTTGTTCTGGAGTTCTAAGTGAAAATCAGAAACAGTTTCCTAGCTCTGTCAGAGCTAGTGGGACTGGAGAACTTTAGGACTTGCATTGAACCAACTTCCTTGATAGACTTTGGGAGGATGGCTTAGATTGGTAAACTACTATCAAATTGTAGATTTTATATTTTATATTTATGGGACCACTCCACAAGGTACTTTACCAATGCTCCACTATTTGTGGAAGTGATCTTGAATTCTTAAAGGCTAAATCAGTGGTGTTAGAACCATAGATGTTTCATGAAATTGGAAAGGCCCCATAGTCAGAAGCCAGTAATGGATGGAAGGACTCTATGTCTATTGTAGAAAGACCAGCTTAGCTAACTAAATTTAGGAAGGCTTTTGTTATTTTTGGCTATGTCAATGTATTTTAAGGTATTTTTTGGCCATGACAACTGCTGAAGGTTATCTATGAAAGATAAAGAAGATTGCAATCTGACTGTGGAGAAGTACCCATGCCAACAAATCATCAGGGATGTATTATGCAACCCATGGTCATCTTTTTAGAATGTAATTTTGAAATCTGTCTAGGGGAACCATGGAATTCCTAGAGTGGTGATCTAGGAATTTGCATAGGTGCCCAGGTTGTTATGCATGTTGCTTTCTTGGAAGGGAAGAATAAAGAGAAATTTGGATCTCTTGATAGATAGTGTGATTTCAAACATTTCTAGGAGGTTAGTTATATGCATGGAGAACATTATTCCTCTCCCTATGTGTATGGGTATATGTCCCCCAAAAGCCTCAGTGAATTTGTTAGCTATTAAAGTGATAAACTCAAGTGGGAAAGGGGTGATGGAGCTCTGGAAAATTAGGTGTTCTCTGGCAGACAGTGTACAAGCTGAGGGGTAGCTCCCCCTCCCAAAGAAATTATGACTGCATGTACAGAGTGACATCCCAGAAAATCCCTAACCCATACTCTATCCACTTCCTCCCCTCTTGCCCCATCATACACAGAATGAAATATAAGCACACAAGAGCAGCTAGGTGATGCAGTGAATGGAGTGACGGGCTTGAAGTCAGGAAGACTCATCTTCATGAGTTCAAATCTGGCCTTAGACACTTACTAGCTGTGTGACCCTGTGCAAGTCACTTAACCCTGTTTGCCTCAATTTCCTCATCTGAAAGTGATCTGGAAAAAGAAATGGCAAACCTGTCTAAAATCTTTGCCAAGAAAATTCCACAAAAAGTCAGACACAATTGAAAAATAACTGAACAACAACAATGTAAGTATGTAACATATATGTGTGTAAATATAAATAATCTGCTTTTTCTACATATATTTTGTTGTTCAGTTGTTTTTTTAGTTGTGTCTGACTTTTTGTGACCCTATTTGGGGTTTCTTTGCAAAGTTGCTAGAGTGGTTTTTCCATTTCCTTCTCCAACTCATTTTACAGATAAGGAAACTGAGGCAGATAGGGTTAAGTCACACAGCTACTAAGTGTCTGAGGTCAGATTTGAACTCATGAAGATATGTCTTCTTGATTCCAAGCGCAGTGCTCTATCCACTGCCCCACCTACCTGCCCAAAGTCAGGACTACGTGCATGCTATACTACATAGCTCAGCATGTATTGCTTAGTAAATTCCCATTCCATTTGTATGAATGCTTATAGGTCTCAATATTTAGTGTTAACAATAAGATGGTGCCAACCTACATTGGTAGAGGAAGTTGCTTCACCCATAAATTCCTTAAACCAATGAAATCTCAAGTGTGGTCCCTTTCCCTATATATTATATTCTGTATACACACATATACAACCTGCACACATATATGACAATTGACATTTATATGTTGCTTTAATGTTTGTAAATCTCTTTCTATACATTATCTCATTGGAACCTTTCAACAACCTTATGAGTTTATTATACAACTATTGGCATTATTACCCCCATTTTACGAATGAGGAAATGGAATCTCAAAAAGCTTAAAGACATATTCATGATCATTCAATGAGTAAATGTTAGAGGTGGAATATAAAGCCTAGTCTTTCTGACTCTGGGTTTAGCATTCAACTGTGCCACATGACCTTACACACACACACACACACACAATATGTCTTCTATATAGAAATAAACATACATATGTGCATATACATACACATAGACATATACACATATACATACCCACCCATATATGTACAACATACACATATGAGAGACAATGTAGCATAGTAGACAGAAAGCTGGTCCTAGAGTAAAGAAAAATTGTTTCTTTATATGCTATTTAATATAAAAACATATATTCATACTTATGGGTATATAGAAATATGTGATTATGTGAATCAGTATGTACATATACATGTACATTTATAATTATACACATATATCCTATAAATGTATATATAAATACATATTTATATAGAGAACTCTCAGTTGAACAAACTCCTATCAATGCAGGTCAGCACCTTCTCTTCAAATTTTGTCATTTTAGAGAATTATCTGTAGTATAGAAAGATTAAGTGATTTGCCCAGGATCACATAGCAAATCTGTCTGAACCTATACTTTGAACTCAGGCTTTGCCAGATCACAGGCTATCTCTCTATCAACTATTACATGCTTTTTCATATATTCGTTTTTGTTTTTTATATATACACATATATAGACAAACATATACACATACATATGTGTGCAGTTACTATGTATATAAATTATATATCTGTAGGTCTAAAAAGACTACCCAGAGTATTAGCCTTCTATTATAATAGTGAGAGATTGAAACCATCCTTTCCCCACAGACTCACATATCTATAAACACAAAACAAAGAAATTGGCCTTGGAATGACCAATGTATTCATTTCAGCAGTTTAATGATCAGTGAAGATTCCTGTGGGATTGAATTGCCTTTAGTGATCAATCGTGAAGCTGGCCAGAATGAATGGCCACTTGCCATATACTGATGTGGATGAAATCTAATAGTAAGAGTACATTAAAAACCTAATCCAGGTCCAACCCTAGGCACAATTATAAAGCAGGTAGAGTTTGTTTCAGGCTCTCTCTTTCTGATACTTCTCCCTCTCAGTATTCTTCTTAGATTTCCTGTAAGACCATTCCCATAGACTTATAAAATTTCAATAATAACAATTCACATTTATATAGTATTTTAAGGCCTACAAATTATATTTCTCGTAACAACATTGAGAGGGAGACAATATAAATATTATTAATTAATCTTATAGATGAAGAAATGGTTAATAAACAGGCCAGCCATCAAATTTTAGTGCTAAAAGGAACCTTAGAGATTTACTTTTCAATCCTCTTATTTTACAGATGAGATAATGGTGGCCTAGAGAAGTAAAGCATCATCTACATTTGCTGCCTTCATCCACTTCATCACTTTTTACAGCCTGGCTTTTGGCCCGATCATTTTATCAAAACTATCCCTTCAAAGGTTAATAAGGATTTCTTAACTGATAAAAACCATGACCTTTTCTCATTCCTCCTTTCCTTGACCCTTCTCTTAGTTTGGACACTGTCAGACACAACCTTCTGCAGGACACTCTCTCCTGCCTTGGTTCCCTTGACACTGCTCTTTTTTGGTTCTTCCGCTATTTCTCTGACTAATTTTTATTAGTCTCCTTTGCTGGATCATCCGCCATCTCTCATCCTCTAAGTTTGCATTTTGTTTTGTTTATTTATCTTCCCAAGGTTCTCTCTTAGATCCTCTTCCTATTTCTTTCCACATCCTCTCCCTTGGCAAGCTCAGCTACTCTCAGGAATTCAATGATCATCTCTACATGAATGACTCCCAAGTCTACAGTTCTAGCTGTAGCCTAATCATGATTCTGAGCCTTAGTCCTCTATCTCCAGGTGACTTCTGGTCGTATTTGGACAGAGAGCTTGACTGAGCCTTGGAGCCAGGATTTCTTCAAGTCCTTCTCCTATTGCATCTTGGCAGTGTGATCCTGGGCAAGTTACTTAACCTTTCAGTGTTCCAAGGAACTCAAGACTCTTAAGCAGTGGAACAATTATAGATCTGTATTGGTAGAGAGAGTTTTCTGGTGAGAATTCCCCTATACCCAAGAAAGCATAGATTTTGACATTCCTTACTGCTCCCAAAACACATGTATGTACACAAGTAAAATTCATAAAATGCATGCATTTATAAGATATTCTTGTGTTTATATCTGGTAATATATTCCTGCTTATATTACCTTCCATTTTTACTGTATATGTCTTGAATGTATACTTTTTTACATGTTATCTTCCCAATTTGTATGTGAGTTCCTTGAAGATAGGAGCAATATTTTGCACTTCTTTGTATCCCCATTGCTTAGCACAGTAGCTAGCACATAGTAATTAATAGATATATTGACTGACTGATGACTGACTCTGAAACTTTTTTATAAAACATATACACAAAGGTTCTTTTCCTAATCTGGAAGTGTAGAATCTTAGAAGTTAGTTCTCATTATGTTCATTGATTAGTGAATTGTTGAATAAATAATAGTATTTTAAGATAATAGAATACTATTGTACCCTATGAAATTATGAAGGAGATGGTTTCAGAAAAGTTCTAGGAGATCTATATGAACTGATTCAGAGTGAAGTGAGCAAAACCAAAGAGAACAATTTATCCTGTAATAACAACACTATAAAGACAAACAAATTTGAATGGCTTAAGAACTCTGGTTAATATAAATTGACCAACCACAATTCCAGATGATGGATGATGAAAAAAATGCTACCCTCCTCCCGACTCAGAGGTGAAGGACTCAGCTTGCAGAATGAGATATGTATTAATTATTGGACATGACCAATACAAGATTTTGTTTTGCATGACTATGCATGTTACAATGATTTTTCCTTTTATTTTTTTCTCTTTTCTATTGATGTGAGAGTCAGAAAAACAAATGCTTAGTAATTTTACAAAATAAAAATTTTATTTTAAAAATTTAAACACACACACATACACACTCACATACACACACATATACACACAATTCTCAACCCAAAGTAAATAGATGTTCTGACAGCTGCAAGGAACCAGAGTAATAAACTGATTGCTTTTCTTTCACTGAGTAAATAGTATTTTTTCTTGAAGTCATGAAGAAATTACATCACAACCCTCCTTAACACCTGGAGGGGAATTGGGCAAAGAATGGAAGGAGTAGGTAGAGCAAGGACAAGATTATAGCTTGTGCCTTTCCTCTGAGATTTACCCTTTCATTTACACTGTATATATCTTATATACACATTTCTTTCACTCTATATATCTACAGCAGCAACAGAGTTGACATTTGGAGAAGCAGAGGAGAGACAAGGAAAGTGTTTCAAACCTGGAAAGTGATGAGGACAGCACAGAATGAATTCCTAACCTGGGGTCTAGGAACTTAAAAAAAAAAGGACGACTGTATTTCGGTCAAGTCTAATTGGTTTTCTTTGCAATTTAATGTATTTTAAAAAAAACACTTTTTCTAATGGAGAATAGCTGAACAAATTGTGGTACGTGATTATGATGGAATATGATTGTACTCTAAGAAATGATGAGCGGGATGCTCTTAGACAAACCTGGAAAGACTTGCATGGGTTGATGCAAAGTGAAATATACTGTGTACAAAGTAACAGGAATATTGTAAGATGATGAGCTGTGAATGACTTAGCTATTCTCAGCAATACAACGATTCAAGAAAACTCTGAAGGACTTATGATGAAAAATGCTATCCAACCCCAGAGAAAGAACTGATGGTGTCTGCACACAGATTGAAGCATACATTTTTAACTTTACTTTTCTTGATATTTTTGTCTGTGTTTTCTTTCACAACATGGCTATTATGATATGTTTTGCACGACTATACATGTATAATGTATATCAAATTGCTTGCCTGCTCAATGGGGGGGATCGTGGGAGGGAGGAAGGGAGAAAATTTAAACAAATTAAAATTATTTTTACATGTAACTGGGGAAAAACAAAATACTAAATAAAAATAAATTAAAAAAACCTTATTCTAAAAAGGGATCCATCAGCTTCACCAGAATGTCATCACATCCCAAAAGGTTAAGAATCCCTACTCTAGTATCAGAGACAGTTGAATCTGCCCCTTGCTTCATGCTTTGGCTGGTTGGCCCATGGCTGCTCTCACTTCTCTTTCGAATGTTGCATCCCCTGGCTTGGGAAAGCTCAGGCAAGAAGGGCCACCTGGATTTTCTGGCTTTCTAACAGAAGAGTTTCTATATTCAAATATGTTCTTAAACTTGTTGCCACGGAAACCTATTTTAAAGATACATAAAGCCACCAGGGAAACTTGCCTGCCTTTTATTTATCCTTAGGGTGCAGCCTGCAGAAGTCTCAGAACAAGTTCAAGTGGAACAGAGAGGTTTCCCCGGCTCTGATCTAGAATCTAGAGAAACCTCCTGGGGAGACACGGGCCTAAACACTCTTACTTACCCTGAAAGGGATTTTAAGGTTTATGGATTGTCAATACCCTTTCTTAGCCTGTTTATCCCTCTGGTGGACTGTGTTGTAGCCATTTTCTTGTTTATTAACACTTCTAAGAAAGGATGAAAAGGGAAGAAAATCCAAAGCAGTCTGTTAGCAGCTTTGATAAGAGATTTGGAGAGGGGGAAAAACTGAAATGATTGGCTCCAATGTGTTTCAGGATTATCTGTGGATTTCTCTTATGATTTCTGTTCTCCTGCAGGATTTAGAATTGCAAGGGACTTTGGAAATCATCTACTCCAAACACTGTGTTTTATGAAGAAAGAAACTGGAACTCAGAGAGGTGAAAGTCAGCTAATAAATTGCTGGGATTTGAACTCAGGGTCCCTGACACCAAACCTAGTGCTCTTTATATAGGATACTGCACTGCCTTCTCCATCATGGTGTCTATAATATGATTATTTGATGCTGGCTGCATGTGTTTTGATTTTTCTAATTGGTTGAATGTGTGAATTGACTGTCTATGTATGTTACTAAAGGAGTAGATGAAGAGGCTCTTAACCTGAGGTCTCATGGACTGGTTTTTTTTTTAATATTCTGATAATTGTATTTCAATATAATTAGTTTCCTTTGTATTCCTATATATCTTATTTTGTGCATTTAAAATATTATTCTGAAAAGGGGTCCATTGGCTTCACCAGACTGTCCAAGGAGTCCATAACTCAAAAAAAAGTTAAAAAAAAACCCTGGAATAAAGTTTAGAATATTATTGGGTTATATGATCATTTTAAAAAATCAGAAGTCCATCATGAATAAAATACCCCATCTAGGAATTAATGATATGAAAAGAAAATAGGATGATGACTTTGGTTTTTCTAATCATATATATGGGTTGTTGGATGATCTTTTTTTTTTTCAGAAACAAAGATGGTTTCAAGGAATTATATAATAAGAAAATGGGTTGGTAATGATAGCAAAGTGGCCAGAGTGCTCCATTCCAATGCCAAGAAAAATAGATGAATATCTCTAGCATATTAAGTGGATCTAGTCATGTTCTCTACATACTACTACCACCACCACCCCGCCCTCATGCTATATTTATGGGAAGAAGTAACAAGGAGTCATTCCATTTGGAATAGCTGCTATGGAGGTGGTTACCTAGAAATGAATAACAAGGTTGCCACACAGAAGTTAGGGACAGCTGAGATTAAATACCATGATTTTCTGGTGGCTGCACATGCATAGATGAGTTGGGATCTGAATCATTGGAGAACTTTCCAATCAAAGAGATCACAGAGCCATTTGAGGATTGAGTATGATGAATGGGGCTAGCCAAGCCATTTAATTATGGCCTTGGTTTTCCACTGACAAAAGGTCATCTAGATTGGTCCAATAATTTCCCAAGAACTTAACCATAGCTGGGAAAAGAGAGAAAATTAAAATCCAGGTACTTTAGATGTCCCTTTAAGATTGTGTGGCACAATGCACTGGGCAGATAGAACACTTCCATTTTGATGCGTTTCTCATCAACATAGAACAACGTCCATCACTTTGCTTCCCAGGCTGGTTTTGAGGCTTAAAGAGCAGATGTCATACAGTGTTTGGAAGTGAACACCCTCCCACCTCCCTCTGAAGGCTTTGTTACTTTTCCCTTTCACCTTTCTTCAGAGGGTGATAATTACAATTAAAGTCTTTGAGCATGCATATTCCTGTGCCAAAGAACCTGGCCTCACATTCTTGCTCTGGTTTCCAGTGGTAATGGCTTTCAACCACTTTTTTTTTCCCCTAGGGTAGAATATAAGGTGATTCTCATCTCATGGTGAGAATCTTCTCAGTTAATTAGTAATCCCCCAAGGCAGACTTCCTTAAAAAGCTCCTTTCTGGACATTTGGCAAGATAGCAACTGCCTAGCTTCTCTATAGGGTGGGTTTATAAGGTGACATGCTGTCAAAATGTGAAGTTTTCATGGTCTTGTGGCATAGAGGGTTTGCTGTGCTTTCTTGACCTTCTTGCTTATAGGAATTTGATGGTAAATGAATGTGAGTAACTAACATGGTCTTTCTGTTTCATTGACCCAAGGCAATATTTTACAATCCTATTATAATATTTCTTTGTTTTTTGTTATTGTTGGGTCTAGATCAGGGGTTCTTAACCTAGGGTCTGTGAACTTGTTTAAAAAAACATTTTGATAGTAGTATTTCAGTATAATTGGTTTTCTTTGCAGTATATCATATTTTTTAATGCACTTAAAAACGTGATTGATTACACCAGACTATGAAAAGGGATCATGACACAAAAAAGGTTAAGAGCCTCTGGCCTAGACCCAAATCCATATATCCATATATCCATATATATATATATATCCACATATATATATGTATATATATATGTATATACATGTATATATATGTGTATATATGTATATATATACACACACATACATACAAACATATATATATGATATTCATGATTCTAAAACTAGAAATTCATCATATAAGCACATCATTAAATCTTTTAAAGGATTACAATGATATAAAAGTCAATTTAAAAACTTTTTTGCATTTAAATTTAACTCAGCATATTAGTTATTGTTTTCTTGGGTAAAAGGCATTGAGTCCCATTTTCTTTATTTTAAAAGACACATATATTCAGCTTTATGGAATACTATGGCTTAGTTTTAATAAAAAAATTCAAATACCAATGCTATTTCAGTTTATGTCATTTTTACCCAAAAAGTCTCATGTGGCTAAACCTGAACATCCTTAAAGTTTGGGGGAAATTGATCTCATAATAGTGTCTTGCACATCGTCCATGCTTAACAAATATTTGCTAATTTGATTTAATGATCTGTGTTCTTCTTTACCACGGTGAATGTATAAGTTCATTTTAGAGAGACTGAATGGGAGTAAAGCTGTAAAAACATGGAAATACAGCTCAGGGGAGTTTATGCCTTTCCCTGAAAGCTAATTGAAAAGCCCCCACTCAATGATAATAATAAAAAAAAGTTTGAGTCAATAATAAGTGAATGCGTATGTGGAATTATCTAATAAAATGCTTTCCAGTTGTTATTAGCTTCACCAAGGTCTAAAGAATTAAATGCAAATGTATGCTGTTTTCTAGATATCTTTTTCATCTATTCCTATACTTCCTTTTGTTTCCTTTCTGACCTGAAGTTGTGTATGAAACTACACAACTATATGTGGGAATAAGAAATTGAAAGACTTCCAGTGTTTGAATAGTAAACTCTCAAAGGTCCTTATGTAGTTAATCTTGCTTTAAGTGGGAGACAGAAAGAGATCATGGAATCCAGGTTTTAGGTTTGGAAGGGACCTAAAAGCCAATCTAATTGTAATTCTCTCTTTTGGTTTTGTTTCTAATTATTCATATATTTTATTTTACATCACTATATTTCACTATATTTCATCCTCAAGAAGGCCATCCATTATAACAAAGAAAACAAAGCATATTTATGAAATCTAATTCAAAACTAGCCAATTCATCAGCCAAGGTCTATTCACACCAGTACCATCTTCAATAACCAAATCTATGAATCAGGTGAAGGGAACAAATATTGAGCAAATGTCTACTACTGTGCCAGGCATTGTGCTAAGTGCTTTACAAATATTATCTCATTTGATCAACAAGACAACAATGAACCAAATCCTGCCCTCAAGGAGCTTATAATCTAGTCCTTGAACATCCCACAGTCTCAATAGTATCTCAAGGTATATTCCCTCATGTCAGTAACAGTTCTTGGATGATTTATCTTTTCAAACAGAGGACCTATATTGATGCGAACAACTCCTACAAAGTCTATTATGCCTTCTACAGTTGTTTCAACTGAGTGGTCCACTCATTGCTTCTGTCTATTATAGTGCCTCTTCTTAACTTCCATATCTTCTGATGATGGACTCTACTTGTCTTCTCATCTGGAGTCTCCTCTTAGATACTTAGAGTACACATCACTTTCCCTACACACTTTTAATATTAGCAAGGTAGGAAGGAATGGGGAATGAGGTAGAGAAGTGTGAAAAATGCTTAAATTAGATGAAAATTTCAATTCCTTTTTAGAGGACTGTTCTAGCCTTCCCCTCACACAGTTTTTTTTTTTGTCTTATTTTCTTCAGTTCTTTTTCTTCCTCTACTTAGATTCTCCACACCTCCCCCCTTCTACCTCTTCCCACAGAATTTTTTTTTCCAGTGGGCAGCTATAAGATACATGGCTAGGTTTAGCAGGTGGGAATTTATTGTATAACTATTTCTAAAAGCTTTATCAAAGCATTTTATTTTTTACACTAAAATAATTTCCTATCCATTGCATGGCAGCCTTTTAAAAAAATAATTTCCTTATTGGCACTCTCCAAAGCAGTTGTTCCAAGCATGCCACATCCTCCCACTTCTCCCTCCTCATATAAAGTTCTCCCCCAGAAAACCCTTCTGTAACAAGGAAAAATAGTCTAACAAGAACAACCAACTCATCTGTCAGGGTATACGACGTTCATTGTCCTTGTCTTTCCACCTCAAGCCTTGTCTGTGATTGTGGTTTCAAAGAATGACATATCCCTTTTTCTTTGGAGTTCAGCTTGATGCACTGGTATTGTATTATATTTATATTCTTTCATAGGTGGTTAACAACCCCATACATCCCTAGTGTTGTTCTACCTTTAAACAATAGGGTTGGACATCCTTTGGAATTGAAGTCATACTCTCCAGTTCAGTAAACACCAATGGCTACCAATTACCTCTAAGACCTAATATAAAATCCTCTTTGGGGCTTTTAATGCACTCCACAACCTGGTCTTTCTAGCTTTCTTACTCTTGGCTCCCCTCCATAGATTCTATAATCCAGAGACCATGCTCTTTTTACTGTTCTTTGAACATTGCAGTCCAATTCAGTCATTTTTCAACCATGTCTAACTGTTCGTGACCCCATTTGGGGTTTTCTTGGTAAATATACTGAACTGGTTTGAACAGGACACAGTTAATCACTTCTACTTCTTGGCTTCCCTTGCCTGTTTCAAAACTCATCTGAAATTTCACCTTGTGCAAGAGGATTTGGGGAGGTTCCCCTCCCTGCCCCCCAAAATCTTCCAGAGCCTTCTCTCTGAGGTTGTTGTTGTTCAGTCATATCTAACTCTGTAACTCCATGGACCATAGCACATCACGCCCTTCTGTCCTCCACTGTCTCCCAAAGTCTGCCCAAGTTCATGTTCATTCATTCAGTGACATTACCTAACCATCTCATTCTCTGCCATTCTCTTGTCCTTTTGCCGTCAATCTTTCCTGACATCAATTCCTGACTTCTTATTACGTGGCAAAGTACTTAAGATTTGGCTTCAGCATTTAAATCATCTGAATTAATTTCTTTAAGTATTGACCGATTTGATCTTCTTGCTGCCCAAGAAACTCTCAAAAGTCTTCTTTAGCAACACAATTCAAAAGCATCGATACTGTTGCCCTCAGCTTTCCTTATAATCCAACTCTTACAGCCATACATTACTATTGGACAAACCACAGCTTTGACGCTGCAGACCTTTGTCAGCAAGGTGGTGTCTGCTTTTTAGTATGCTGTTTATATTTGCCATAGCTTTCCTTCCAAGGAACAATTACCTTTTAATTTCATGGTTTCTCTGAGATTACCTTCCATTTATATTGTAAATGTCTGGCATTTACATAGTTATTTGTACATCCTTTTCCTCATTAAAATATGTGCTCCTTGAAGTCAGGAATCATGTTTTTGCTTTTTTTTTTTTTTTGTATTTCCAGCATGTAACACAATGTCAGGCATATAGAAAGTGCTTCGGGGCAGCTATGTTGTGCAGTGGATAGAGCACCGGCAGTGGATTCAGTAGGACCTGAGTTGAAATCCGACCTCAGACACATAACTCTTACTAGCTGTGTGACCCTGGGAAGGTCACTTAACCCCATTGCCTAACCAAAAAATAAAAAAGTGCTTAATAAAGTTTGTTGATTGATTTATTATCATTCACTGGTCCCTATGTCATTTTCTCTCTCGTTTCTCCAAGGAGTTTGAAACCTAGATCACTTCTTTCTCTAAATCTCAGCCTCTGTCTTTATGCTTGGAACTTCAAAATTGACATCCCTTTTGAAGAGCCTAGTCTCCCCATTTATCCAACTGGGGAGGTCATAATTTAATTCTCACCATCAACTCAAATTGCTGCCTCCAAGATTTTAAACTGACATTCCTTTCTCTAATGGTAATCAGTCTTTTTATTTCTTTTTCTGTCTCCCTTATCCTTCACTTCCCCTAGTCTCTTCATCCAGTCCCTTATTCTTATCCTTCCTTACCCTTCACCCAGTCCCTCTTTTTTCTCTCAGGACATCAACCCTGATTTTGTCTTACTTTCCTTTCTTCACAATCTTAATCCTATAGTTAATGATTCAATCAGTCAATAAACATTTATTAAGCACTAAATACCTTCAAGGTACAGTGCTAAGAGCTGAGGATACAAAGAAAAGCAAAAATCTCTCTCCCTTAGTGGGATGGCCCCTCCTCTCTCTCTACAGACAGCTACTCTCCCTCTACTTCTTCTTCTAGTTCTCTCTTTTTCCTAGTTTTTCTTCCTGGGATGGTATCCCTATCTCTTCTGCCCTTCTCCAACCCCTAGCCTCAGAGGTCCCAGATAAGTCTGTGCCATCTCTAGGAGCATGGGATCCCTATGGATCTGGGATATGCAGTGACTCCCCACCACTCAGGCATGTACCCCATCCACACACAGCTCTATGAGAACTGGAGATCTGTGTGTGGGATCCAGGTGACCAGTACTGAAGAGTATTCCCATATCTACCCTGCAAGCTGCTGGAGAGCCTTTATTCAAAATGGCATCATGGTGAGAGACCCTCTAACATAAATTTGAACCAAAACCTATGTATCACCAAAGCATCCCCTGGCCTTTGACCGCTAGGCCCCCACGTTCCAGCCTGGGTTGAGTTTCATTCTCATCATAGTAGGTAGAGCAACATTCATAAAAATGCATGTCTCAGATTCTATGCTTCCCCCTTTCCTGGGTCCTCAATCCCTTGTTACCTTGTACTTACAACATTTATTCTTTGACAACTCTGAGTCACCATAATTATTTGCCTTCTCTGTGCCTGTTCCTAAAAGCCATTTAATCTTGTTGGATGACATCACAAAAAACAACCAGAGTGAGACCACCATAAAGTCATGTTATCCAAATTCACTGGTCCCTTGCTACTGACCGAATGGCAATCTTTGTAGTAATCTCTAATTAACAATCCTGATAGGAGCTTTCAAACCTTCTCCTCTCTCCGTGAATGCAACCTTACAAACCGTCATTTATCAGCAGTCTCCCTTACTTCAAATACTACCAATAAAAATGAAAGCTTTCTTTGGTGAGTTTCCTCATCTCCTTTGCTTCACACCTCAGAAGTCCAAAACTTTTCAACTCATTTTCTCCTCCTTTTTTTTCCAGTCCAAGATTAGATCCTCTTTTAATATCATGCCCAGTTAATTATTCCCTTTATTTTGCCATGTCAATCTTTCCATATGTATTGCCTCCTTCCCAACTGACTACAAAAATATTCAATCTTACTTCATCATTTAGAAGTGAAAACAAAACAACCTTTGATTGATCATGATATTCTCTAAAATTATTGCCCTACATCACTCCTTCCTCTCATCAATAAATACCTCAGCTTATTTGCCCCATTGTCTCTCTTTTCTCAGGGCTCAGTCACTTTACAGCTTCTTAAAATCTGTCATCACTACTCTTTCAAACAAAACTGCCAGTTACCTCTCAAATCACTGGTTCTTATTTTGGGGTCCTCAAATTTAGTTTAGAAAAAAATCTTTATTTTTAATAACCTTTAGTTTCCTTTGTGATCTTATATATTTTAGTTTATACATTTAAAAACATATTCATGTAAAGTAGTTCATAAGCTTCACCAGACTGCCACAAAAAAATTGATGACCACCTGTCTTAAATGTTACATCAGATGGCATTGCCTCAGTCCTCAACCTCCTTGACCTTTTGGTCATTATTAATATTGCTGACCAACTACCTGGTTAAGCTCTCTTCTCTGGGTTTCCATGACATTTCTCTAGCTTTTTCTCTTACCTGTCTCAGTGTTGCATTTCAGTCTTACGTGCTCTTATATCATATGTGTCCTGGCCCCTGAGTGTGAGGTTCTTTCTAAGATTCACTCCAGGCCATCTTTTCTTTTTGATAGTCTTTCCTTTAGTGAGTTCATCTATTTCTTTTTTTTTTTTAAGGCAATTGGGGTTGAGTGACTTGCCCAGGGTCACACAACTAGTAAGTGACAAGTGTTTTGGTCTGAGGCTGGATTTGAACTCAGGTCCTCCTGACTTCAGGGCTAGTGCTCTATCCACTGAGCAACCTAGCTGCCCTGATTTCATCTATTTCTATTGATTCAATTATAATCTTAATGCTTACCACTTCCTACCTTTTTACCTAGTCCTAAACTTACTCCAGAACTTTGCTTCTTTATCATTAACTATGTGTTAGATATCTCTGCCAAGAAGTTCCATTGAAATTTGAAATTCAACATGTCCAAAATGAATTCATTATCTTTTCCCTTAAACCTCCCCTCTTCTAGTCCTCTCTGTTTCTGTTGAACCATTCTTGTTTCTTTTTCTCCTATTTTGAGTGTATTATTGGAGCTTTTTTTCCCTTAATATTGCTGTCAATTTCCAATAGCTCCCTCCCTACCATAGAATCTTCTATTGTAGCAAATACATATAGTCAAGCAAATATAGCATTAGTACCATATTTATAAAATAAAAGGAATTTAGTCATGTGTTGTCTTTCTCAATTTAAAGAATAATGTACCAAAGTATTAATTATTATTTAAACAATTACTACTACTTCTACAATTACTACTAGTTTATATATAAACAAATACTATATAAACATAGAACTTTAATGTTTGCAAAGAGATTTACAAATGTCATCCAATTTGATCCTCAAAACGACCCTAGAAGGTAAGCACAATTATTATCTCCATACACTCTTGAGGAAACTGAGACAGACAGAGGGTAAGTGATTTGCTCAGAGTTTAACTGACTTGTCACATAGTTATTAAGTATATGAGTCCAGATTTGAACTCAGGTTTTCCTGACTTTAAGTTCAGTATTCTCTCTACTTCAACACCGAACTATGACAAAATTCACCTGTAAACTTCTTTGGACCAGTTATGTAGTTATTTTTCTTCCTTTGTAGTAGTTCTTTTATGGATTGCTCAATTCCATTTTCTGAGCTTGGATCATTTAAGATCTCTATTGTACTGCTAATTTTAAGCAGTGTATGTTTTTGTGGGTAATCATCCATTTCTTTCTCAATTTTGTTTGCATGTAATCATTTATAGTAGGTTCTGATAATTCTTTTTATTTCTTTTATGTTGTGATTTTACTTTGTTCTTTTTTTGTTTTGGTAATTTGATTTTTTTCTCTTTTTTAATAAGATTTATGCAATAGCTTTTTAATTTTATATAATTGAAATTGTCTATTTTATTTTTCTATGATCAAGACCTAAGGACACCAACTACTGAAATAAGGACTCTATTCAACAAAAATTAGAAAGTAATATGGAAGAAATTAAGTTTAGATCAATTTCTTATACCATATGCCATAATATGCCCTAAATGAATAAATGTTCACATATATATATATATGTATGTATGTATGTATGTATATGTGTGTGTCTATATATCTGTATAAAATATGACAGGTTACATCATTAAAAAAAAAGAACAAGATGGAAGGCAGTACCATGTATAACTATTATATAGATAGGACAGTCTTGGATTCAGAAAGGCTTCATCTCAAGTCCTATCTCTGATACATAATTGCTGTATAACCCTGGACAAGTTGCTTGACCTCTCAGTTAGCCAGGAAACTCTTTAAAGTGCATAGTGATTGCATATTTGTAGATGGGGTCTGAGAGCAGGGACTGTCTTTTTTATATTCCCAATGTTTGATTAGTTTTTTCATTGGAAATTATGTATTTTAATGAAACCACAAGTCCAGATATCCTCATTTCTTCTCTTTTCCCCCTCCCAAATTATGTTTACTTCTATCCAGTCTTTAGCTAAGAATTCTCCCCTGATTTATGGGAAGATGGGCAGATTAATCTACTCCTGGTGGAACTGAGAACTGGTGCAACCATTCTGAAAAGTAATTTGGAATTCTACTATGAGAGTGTCTAAACTTTTAACACCATTTAATCCAAAAATCCCACTGTTAGATAATTACCTCAAACTATCAACAAACACCTAGTATGTGCCAGGGCAGCTAGATGGCACAGTGGGTAGAGTGAGGGGCCTGAAGTCAGGAAGACTCTTCTTTCTGAGTTCAAATCTGGCCTCAGACATTTACTAGTTGTGTGACTCTGGGCAAGTCACTTAACCTTGTTTGGAAGGAGAGAGAGAAAGACAAGAGAATAAACATTTATTAAGCATCTACTGTGTGTCAGGCACTGTGCTAAATGATTTACAAATATTATCTCATTTAATCCTCATAACACCCCTGACAGGTAGGTGCTATTATTACACCTATTTTACAATTTAGTAAACTGAAGCAGACAATGATTTGAGTGACTTGCTCAGGATCACATAGCTAATAAATGTCTGAGGCTGGATATATACTCGGGTCTTCCTGACTCCAGGCCCAGTACTCTCTCCACTTCAGCACCTAGCTGCTATAATCTAGACAGTCCCATGTGGGCACACATAACCCTACAGTGGCAAAAAAAAACAAAACCAAAAAAAACAAACAAACAAAAAACAAAAAAAAAAACACCCCCATCCCACACTCTTACATATACATAACCTTTATCTCTAATATAAATTTTCCAATGTACAATAAGATGCAAACTCCAAACAAAGACCTTTTCACATTTATTAGCTTCAAAAAAGTGCTATGTTAATTCTCTGATGGGTAAACATGTGGCTATAGGCCATCTCACATTCATTACATTTAAAGGGCATCTTTTTAATATTAGTTCTATGATGATGAGTTAGTTTTGAGCTGCCATGAAATGACAAAGGTCATTTCATTCTTTTCTTTATATTGCCTCCAGCTAAATTGATACTTGCAAATAGTAGGCTCTTAGTAAGTGTTTGTTGGATTTCAAGTTGAGGACCATTTCCATTTTTTCTGTCCTTCCAATAAGGAATATTCATTGACACTGAAAAATATAGCCAGAAAGACGAGGTGTTACATCCATTATCTGGCTAAACCAGACTTTGAGCAGCCCTGCCTCACTTAAATCCGATTTGCTTTCAAGTCATGACATCACCTTCCTGATGTCATGGACCTCTAGGAGAAGGAAGGACAAACAACAACAGCAACAAGCCAGAAGGCAATGGGAAGTACCAGTAGTCTTTCACAGTTATTTTCTGATGTCATTGTTAATTCTGCTCAGAGCCCTCAGGCACTGATCTGCCTTATTGGGTGGTAGACTCTCACAGCTTTGTCTGTTGATTCCAATTGCAATGAGCAGAGTAAGTTGGCAATGTAGCCCATTGTAAGGGCACCAATTGTAAAAGTTTGGGGAAATCAGATAAGACATTAATTAAATCTTCACAGCAGATAAAGTAAGTTTAATGCCCCTGAGGATGAATCTTTGCTCTGCTTAAAGGCCATTATGTTATTTAAATATTCAAAAAGCATATCTTCCAAGAGAATATTTCTTAAGTATTTGCAAAGAATTAAGGATGTCATCATTTTATTGACTAAGATTCCTTCATTAAAAAACAATGAAGTTCAGGTGCCCCTGACTTAGCTGATGTGATGAAACATTTTTTATCTCTAATTAAGCTCTATTTTCTTTTGTTTCTTTATACACCATTTTTGGTGTCAATTTCTCTTTCTATTTTTGAAGGTAGGCATTCACATGCTATAGGTAAAAACCAAGTGAAGATTAATGTTCATAGGCAGGAAAGAACAATGAACAAATTCATTAATTTTGGTTCTATTCATAATTCAATTGTCAAGGTTAGTTATGTGATTTAAATATAGCCTCATGCCTTGATTAGATGAGGCAGCAACGAATATGAGCAAGAGCATGTTTAAAAAGAATGGTGCTGTTACCCCAAATTGATTATAATAATGAGCAATTGTAATTTTGTCTGGCTCATTGACCTGTTAAGGAGTCATACTCCTGGACAAAACTTGTTATTTGCTAGAATGTATGTACCCTTTTCACTTTGCTTTTGAGACCTGGCGCATTTTATCTCCTTATTTATCACTCTTCACTTGTACCCCATTCTCCTTGTATAGTTGATGCAGATGAGCCAGCATTGCTAACCCTCAGGGGTTTTGGGGTCTCTAAATTATGCTTTTTACTGTGGGTTAAAGATAAGTTGATTTTCATTGTATTTTGAGTGAGTTTGTTATGAAGGAATAGGTAAGAAATGACAAAGTGGGAGAGAATGGTGATATGGAGGAGGAAAGGGAACCCATGAGATGAATAATAGCCTTATATCTTAATAATAGCCTTAGACTTTAAATACCATCCTAAAGTAAGTTCTCTCTGTTCACATAGTCAGTGGTTTCACCTAGGATATACTCCTTTATCTTACTTAGTCCTTTAGAATACCTAACTTCTTCTAATGCTCAACTGAAATACAATCAACTGTAGGAGTGCTTTCCTACTCCCCACAGATTCCAGTACTACCCCATTTACTTTGGATTTATTGTGTATATACTTTGTAACTACTTACAAGTGACATGAAAATTGTCCAAGGATTCACTGATAGGTACTGCTGCCAATCACATTTATTAACAGACACAGGCATTTTAATGACTACTTTATTATATGCTTGGAGCATAGACCCATGGTACATGAACCCAGTGGGCTCCAATAGCCATTTATAGGCTTTAGCTACAAAACAGGATGGATACAACGGGATTTTACAATGGAATAAGGGGAAGGTAAAGATGCTTGCAACAAAGAAGAGATAGCAGAAGAGGAGATCTGCATCAGGCAAAATCATAAACTAGTCAGTAAACACTAGGGAAAAACTGGAATGTATAAACAAACCAGATACCAGAAATTTACCTTGTTACTTAATATGTTCTTCTTAAGTAAACAGAAGTAATAAAACCAAACCAGAAATTCTCTTATCACTAACCAGTTAATCATCTGAACTAAAATTCTGCAGCTAAATTCTGCAGCTAACTAGTAATGTGACTAGCTGTCTTAAGGAAATTGCGATTATAAAGACAATAATAGAAATCTTATCACCCAAGTAAATCTGTTTATATCCTCTTGTAGCATATATGATTTCCCAGCACAGAATTTTGCACATGGTAAGTAAGCACTTAACAGATCCTTATTGATGATCTTTATGTAATATGAAGAGATTGGACCACATGAATTCCAAGGTCCCTACCAGTTCTTAAGTCTGTGATTCTATGATTCTGATGAGTATGAGGTCTATGAGTAACATACCTTGAAGCAGCACAGAAGAGAGAATAAAATACTGCACAGTTCCACAATATATCCCAATAGAAACTTCTACATAGGACCACAATAGATCTGGGTTAAATGTGAAGTAGCTTTGGAACTTTATGGACCATTATAACTCAGGTTATTATAATCATATGGACCTTGACTGTTAGGCATAGTCAGTCAGTCAACTAGCATTTATTATATACTTACATCTAGGTGGCCCAGTGGGCAGGATGCTGTACCTGGAGCCAGGAAGACCCGATTTCAAATCCAGTCTCATATACTTAATAGCTATGTGATTCTGGGCAAGTCACTTAACCTCCATCTACCTCCATTTTCTTATATATAAAATGAGAATAATAATAGCACCTGTTTCCCTGGGTTGTTGTGAGAATCAAATGAAGCAATACCTGAAATGCGCTTTGCAAATCATAAATCATTATATAAATGTTAGTTATCATCATCATCATCATCATCAAATGTCAGGCACTACACTAAACAGGAGTGATACAAAGAAAGGCCGTAGGGAGACCAAAAATGCCCTCCCCTTACCTTGTTTTGTTTTTAGGCAGTTGGGGTTATGTGACTTGCCCAGGGTCACACAACTAGTAAGTGTCAAGTGTTTGGTCTGAGGCCTGATTTGAACTCAGGTCCTCCTGACTCTATGCACTGCCCCATCTAGCTGCCCCTCCCCTTACCCTCTAATCATGCAACAGCATGTAAATAACTAGGTATATACAAGATATATACCAAGTAGATGGAAAATAATCTGAGAAGCGAAGGCACTAGGACCTTGGGGTGTGAGGCCTTCAGGAAAGGCCTTCTGCAGACAATGGAAATTGAGTTGATTCTTAAAGGAAACTGATTGAACTCAGAGATGGAGGTGAAAAGGGAGAAAATTCCATGCGTGGAGAACAGTCAGTGCAGAGGAACATGGGGTGTTCTCTATGTGCAAGAAATATTAAGTCGACCAGTATAGCTGGATTTGTGTCAAAGTGAAGGCTAAGGAAGAAGGGAAGAGGTTATGAACATTGTAGGGCCAAATAGATCTCCTCCTGTGTAGATCTGTGTTTTGGTCTATTTTGGGGGGCAATAATTCCTTCCAGGAAGCCCAGACAGCTACATTTAGCCTAGAAAATGACAAGTGGAATGGTTGAGGGCTGAATCACTGCAAGTGAGGCAGAAATATGTCTGTTTTCTCACTCACCCCCTCAACACAGGGAGTGTGGCTCTTACTGTGGATTCTCTCAAGTAAGGTACCCAAGCAGTCAAGTTCTCTGGCCTATATTTTAGCTGAGTTGGCAAGATATTTTTTTCTCACTCCGGTGCATATTGCATTGAGTTTAACCAATGATTATTCCTGACTGCTTTGTTGCCTGCCAGAAAATAATCAAATAGGAATGTGGAGGCTTGATAGGAAGGTTTCACAGATCCGCTTAGGTGGCAGCATTCCCTGCTTCAGTATATAGAGCTATTTCTTGCTTCCCTTCTACAGAAGACTATATGTAATACAGGTCATGGCCTTCTAAAAATGAACAGACAAACCATATGCTTTGCATTCAAAATTCCACCAAGTATTGTGACAAAACAATAACAAATTATTTTGGCTTGATAAGAAAGAACTTGACAGTATTCTGAAGGTGAAGTATAGGGAATGTATGTTGAGTACAGCTGTCAAAGGACAGGGCTAGACCTTCAATTATGAAGTTCCTAAAGTAGATTTTTGTTACTTCCTAATTCTTTCCATTGTGTGTGTTCCCAAATCCCCTCTTTCCTTTCCCCTTCCACCAAAACCCCCATACTTAGTGACCTTATCCTTTCAGGCACCGTGTTCTTATGCTAGCACAATACTATCACAGAGGAAATGGAATTTGACAAATCAGTTCACACCAAGGAGTTTGAGACGGTGTCAAATTTAAATCAAAATTGAGGTCACTAAACTATACATAAGGATCTTTGCAAGATGTGTATTGACTTCTCTGATCTGACTACTGACCTCCCTGGTTTCCTTTAAGTCCCAGCTGGAATCCCACCCTCTATGTGAAGCCTTCCTCAACCCCTTTTAATTATAGTGCCTTCCCTCTGTTAATTATTTTCCATTTATCTTGGATATAGCTTGTTTTGAATATATTTGGTTGCATGTTTTCTCCTCCATTAGACTGTAATATCCTTGAGAATAGGGACTGTTTTTGTCTCTTATTGTATCCCCAACACTTAGCACAGTGCCTGACATTTAGTAGGCCCTTAATAAATGTTTCTTTCATGCTTTCTTACTATGTGCCAGGCACTGGGTTAAGTGCTGAGAATACAAATGCAAGCAAAAAGAAAGACAGACTAGGAGGTTACATTCTTTTTTTTTATTTTATTAATTTATTTTTAGTGTTCAACATTCACTTCCATAAGCTTTTGAATTTTAAATTTTCTCCTCCTCCCTTCCCACCTCCTTCCCCAAGATGGAGTGCAATCTGATATAGACTCTAACTATACATTCCTATTAAACATATTTTCACATTATGTTGTAAAGAAGAATTAGAACCAATAGGAAGAACCACAATAAAGAAGAAACAAAACAAAACAGAAGAAAAAAAAGAGGTTACATTCTAACAGGGAAGCTAACATATATAAAAGAATGCCTTAAAAAACAACAACAGGGATGAGGAGGGTATCTTTGTTGGAACACAGTGGCAAAGTTACAGAGTACCAGAAGAACAGCCAGGAGGGAGTACGGCTGGCCTGGGCCTATCACCCCACATGGGGCTCGGCTGGGTAATTTTCATAGCTACATGGGGACTAATGCCCTTAAACTCACTGCCCACCACCTATTTACAGCCACTCAGTCGCTTGACCAAATCCATCAGGATGATAGTGAAAAGGGAAGGGTAGGTATCCAGGACTCTCCAGAAAGATCCATTCTCAAACGCACCCTGTGCTTTAAAACTAGTGCCTTTCCTATTCTGAAAGAGCAGCGAGCAGCCAAGATGTGGTCACGTGACTTTGGTGCTTGCCAGCCTCTCAAGATTGCATTTCCCTAAACTGCTCTCACACCTCCTCAGCTTCATCCTGAGATGAATAGAAAATCACCTGAAAAACAGACTGTGCTTTGGTTATTATTCATGCCCCTGACACCTCGTTAAGGGCCCCTGACACCCAGATTGCTGGAAACAGCCACACTCCAAGAGAAACCCACACAAACATTCAGCGTCAAATAATCCTTCCTTCTGAATCAATTCAATGATGCTATTTTCGTCTCCTTGCTTTTCCTTACATATGACACTTCCATTTCCTATCTCCATCCCCTTCCCTCATGCCTAGAACAGAGCTTTTTAAACTTTTTCCACTCCTGACCCCTTTCCATGCTTTGCAAGCTTTTGTTGTGGAAACGTGGCCTGAGGGTATGTACAATGCAAAGTGTGCATGCTTTGTGTTCAGAACCAAGGCTGCAGTGAAACTGTTAGATGCACCCATGGGCAAGCCCTGCCAGAAACACCTCCGATTCCTTGTATGTTTGATTTTGAATTACTTTTTGGTCATTGAGTGTTCAGAAAACTTTTACTGTTGCCAAATGTTTCACGACCCCATATGTTGACCCACAGTTTAAGAAGAGCTGGCCTAGAATACCCTTGTTCTTCACCTCTGCCTCCTAGAGTTCCTGGCTTCTTCAATATTCAGCTCACTCAGCTTCTGAAGGAGGCCTCTTTGGGTTATCCTAGTTACTTAGGCTTTCCCCTTTAAGGTTACTTTCCATCTACTCTGGGTGTATCATATGTGTATCCTTTTAAGCATATTAGAATATAAACCCTCTGAGAGGAGTATTTGTTTTTGCTTTTTCTTTGTATCCTTTAGTGCTTAGCACAGTTGCTGAAATTTAGTAATAGCTTGATAAATGCTTGTTGATTCATTGAATTCAGCTCAGTAAAACAAGTAATTTTAAATACATCTAAAGTCATTTTGACCAACAAAATGGCTTAGTCATACTCTGCAAACTTCTGCCTCCATTCGCCTTCAAATAAAAGAATTATGTGCCAGATGTGGAGTAATTAGAGCTAAATCATCAAGATAAAAAGTAACACTGAAGTCATAAGGTCACACATTTGTGAGCCAGATTTTAATCTTAGAGCTTGTCTGGAATGGCTGAGAAGCAGGAAGACTAAGGATGGATTTCAGCCTCTGCTTAGCTTATTGATTGATCACATGTTGGAGATGAGAAGGGAGTCATTAGTTCTCTTCTTTCTGATGAGACAGAGGCTACCAGGCCTTGCCATCTGCCCTCTGCTCCCTAGGGCTCTCTAGGCATGGCCATCTGCCCTGTCTCTGTGCCAGCTATCTCATTTTACCTACTTATGTAACATGAGGGTGCCTTAGGCTTATCGTCCAACTCACCATGGTACTCTTAGGACTTCTGGGACTTTGCATATGCCTTACCCCTAGAATCATTATATGAGTTCCTTGAATTCAGGAAAAATCTTTCTATTTGTAGCCCCCACACAGTGAAATGCTTGGAATATTGTAAGCAATTAACAAATACTATTTCATTCATTCATTCATTCATTTATTCATTCATTCATTCATTGTTCTTATCAATTCTGCATGTAATGTGTAATAGCCCCTGACACAGTATTAGGTCTTTCTTTTCTTGTTTTTTTTTCCCCCAGAGTCCCATGACACTGTTGTCTTCTGGGAAGAGAGTTTTTCCCATTAAATGCAATTCTAGAGTCCAACAGTGTCATCAGCCTTGCCTTTGAAAAGTTTCTTTCACACTTGATATTTGATAGAGTGGCAAAGCAAAATGGGTTAAGAATTCTAATAATTGAGTTTATATTCATTTTCAAATGCAAGGATACTGATTCGTTTATACTCTAAAGCTTGGGATATTGACTTTCAGAGAGTGGCTCACCAAGATGACCTAGAGCAAGACGAGAGAGGAAAGGGAAAAGCTCCATGAGTCACTTCTACCTCTTGTAGCTTTAACTGGAAACTGAAAGAATTTATGAAAGCACACCGGAGCCTTTCAGGTCACATGGCATGTAGAGGTTAGCAGTAGCAAAGTGGTGCAGTGCAGCTGGAGTCAGGAATGCCTGAATTCAAATTTGACCTCAGATACTTACTAATTGTGTCACTTTGGTCAAATCCCTTAACCTTTTCTGGCTTAGTTTTCTCATATGGAAAATATGGATCTTAATAGTGCCTACCTCCCAGGGTTTCAGTGATGATAACATGAGATGATTTTCGTAAAGTTCTTTACAAACATTAAATAGTGCTCTACAAATGCTGGCTATTATTAGACCATAATGTCCTCAGACTCAAGCTTAAACTACTTAGGAGTGATCAGGCCTAAACAAGCCTCAGCTAGCTTGCTGAGGGAGATGATTTGGTGAGATTGTTTACTGGCCGGTTGTTTTATTTACAAAATCCTGAATTAAAGCTACCAAGCACACCTTGCTTTCTGGAAGAATCCTTTCATAAACATAAGAACCCAGGGCCCAACATCTACTTCCGGTCTCTGGAAATCCTTCGGAATCTCTAAGTTCCCTACTGTTATTGAGTCAGGTGTATGAAGACCTTCGGTAGGCTTGGGGTGGGGTGCAGAAAGATCAGTATAGACTTTTGTTGTTGAGTCATTTCATTTGTGTTTGACTCTCTGTGATCCCATTTGGGGTTTTCTTGGCAAAGATACTGGGTTGATTTACCATTTCCTTCTCCAGTTCATTTTACAGATGAGGAAATTGAGCGAAACAGGGCTAAGTGACTTGCCCAGGATTACATAGCTAGTAAGTGTCTGAGGCCAAATTTGAACTCAGGTCCTCCTGACTCTAGGGCTAAGACTAAGAAAAGGAAATTGTGTGGAAATATCTAGTTCCTACAAGATAAAGGTCTTAATAGAAGTGAGGCAGACACATCCTAAGAGACTAAAAAGACTAAAAATTTCAATCAGTCTAGAGAGTAGGGCTAATTGTACAATGACTTTCACTGAATGATATTTATATTTCTGTCCCAGCCAAGTGATTGCTGTCTGTCTTGTAAGTATAGGTTGGTCTCCTTCATAGAAAAGAAGGTGAAGAGACTGAAGTCTCTTCTTTAGAAATACTTCTCAATATTTCAGATCATTAAGGATAGTGGAATGTTGAATTATTCATAAAAGAAATAAAACAAAAAAGAACAACAAAATTCAGGGATTCAAAGGAAAAGAAAAAAAAAAGAATCTGAAGCAGAGGAGGGGAAATCACCATTGTCAGAGTTAGATAGTGGGAGAATGAGGAAAGAAAGGAAAGGAGAAATGTATATTTAGCAATTTAAAAGAAAATTGAGTTATTTCCTGAAGAGAAGAGAATGGAGCTCTCTGAGGAGGAAGTAACTACTTACCCTCAAAAGAAAGAATGATATAGTAGATTCAAAAAAGCTATAAGGTAAAAGTTTACTCAGTAATGGTTAGAGGAATAAGGCAAGAGTAGTGGTGTAGCAATTTGCTGACCTGATGGTGACACTGAGGAAGGCTGTAGTCTTCCCATGTGCCAAGACAGAACAGAAAATTACTATAATATATTCCCTAATTTTTATTCAGAGTTAAAAATATTGTTTTTCTTCAACTGGTCCTCATTGCCATGTTTTCTAGTCTCTGTACAATCTGGAGTGCCCTTCTTGGGATCTGTACAGCTTGTCATTGTCTAGGTCCCTCTTAATGTATTGTGCCCAAAAGTGAATATAATGCTTAAGGTTCTTGGGCTACTCAGGGCAAAGGTTGGATGTTTCTAAAGGGATTCATGCCTCAATTAAATGGTTGAACTAGATGGCTTCCTAAAATTCCTTCCATCTCTCTAACATTCAAAGTGTTTACTTAAGCCTCTTGGAAATGAGACCTATAAACAACTTTTTGAACATCCATTATCCAATTCAAGCCAACATTTAAGTGCCTACTATGTGCAAGGAATATGCATGTTGCAAGGATTGTGCATATGTCACATATAAGTGCTGATATGCATATGTTGCATATACATGATGATATGCATATGCATGAAGATATGCGTATGTTACAAGGATTTTTAAGTAGGAATAAAAATTGAGAAAGATATGATAGCAATTTCCTGTCTCGTTCTATCTTGGTGTATAGGAAGACAAATGACATCTTCACTGTTGCCATCACATCAGCAAATAATTTTCTCAGTACCCTGAGCATAAGTCTAGTTATAATCAATTTTTGGTAAGATAATATTCATCCATGTAATAGAATTAGGGAATAACATTCCAACAAGCTATACTAGGTGGTAGAAGTATAAAGGCAAAAATGAGGGAAAAAATAAAGCAAACAGTCCCTTCACTCAATGAGTTTATATGCTATTGGGGGATATACAACATGTCAAGAGACAAGTTATGCACATGATAATTAAAATGGGAGAGAGACAAAGAAAAGCTTCCAATAGATGATGTATGACATGAACATTGAAGCAAACTGAGGCTGCTCAAAGGTAGGGGTAAGGAGAAAGTTCATGAAGTCAGCCCATTCAAAGACCTAGAGCTAGAAGAGGAAGTACCAATTGTATGGCATGTAGGAATGTCAGGCAGGACAGTTTGACTGGAACCTATAATTTGCAAAGAGGAGGAATGTAAAACAAACCTAGAAAGGTAGGTGAGAGCTAGGTTGACTTTACATGTCAAAATAAGGAAATTTTATTTAACCTGGGAGTAACAGGAAACTATTGAAGATTGTTGAGTAAGGAGTGACATAGTCAAATGCACTATAGAAAGATTTTTTGGCAGCTACATGAAAGATAACATTGGAGAAGGAAGAGATTAGGAGTTTAATTTGGAGACTGTTGCAATAGGCTAAGTGAGAGGGGATGATGGCCTAAATTAGAAGACATAGGAATGAATGTTAGAAATCTTATGGAGGTAGAATCAATAAGACTTAGCTACTGATTGAGTAGGAACGTAGAGCAGTGTTAGACAGAAGGAAGAATCAATGAGAGCTCTGAGGTTGGAAACCTGGGTGAGTAGGAGGATGGTCATACCCTCAATAAAACTAGGGAAATTTGGAGGGAAGTTGGGTTTGGGGGGGAAATTATGAGTTCTACTTTGCACATACTGAGTTTGGGATATTTGAATCTCAGGGAGCAGGTGAAATCCCTGAAACCGATTCTAGAGAACAGGTTCTCAACCTTTTTTTTTTTTTTTGGTATCAGGGATCCCTTTGGTAGCCTCCTGAAGTCTATGATTCCCTTTTCAGAATAATATTTAAATAACTAAAAGAAATAGTACATTTCAGTTAGAGATCAGTGAAAATAAAGATGACATTTATTTTCCAGTCACGTTCACAGATGCACTGAAATCTGTCCACAGATCTAAACCCCAGGTTAGGAACCCTTAGTCTGGAGAAGGTAGAGAAGATTTTCTGTGAGAGGCCAACCTCAGGCTCTGGATTAGAATGCAGCGAGATACATGTAGACTGTAAAATAGAATAAAAAGAATTTTACTCAGGATGACTTACCGGCCATCTCCTTAATATGCTGCCTCTATTCTGGCCATCATCTTTATTGCAGCTCTTGTCCCTTAACCTTAGCTCTGATAGGTAAGCTTTCACCTTATCTTGCTATGAAGCAGGTCTTTACTCCACTTTCTGGCCATTTCCACACCAAGCTGCTGATTGAGTACCATCATCCCCCACCCCAACTCTGTCCTTGCTTTCCAACTTCCCTTTATGTGCTGTCTTCCCTTATTAGAATGTAAGAATTTTTAAGACAGGGACTGTTTTGTTGGCTTGCATCTGTATCCCTAGCACAGACGCTACAATCCATGCCACAAAGTAAGCACTTAATAAATCTCTCTCTCTCTCTCTCTTTCTCCCTTTCACACACACACACACACACACACACACACACACACACACACACACACACACACACCCCTATTATCTACATAAGGTTTAAAGTGATCTAAGTCAGATAAACTGCTGTTCTCTTTCATATCTGCATTCACCATGTCAATTGCCATGGTAGTTTGGTAGAAATTTTGCTAAATCTCTAGCACCAAATCCTCAAAAGACTGGATCTTTTAATGTCTCAGATGGAAAGGAAGCCAAACCACTGCGAATTGCCTCTCTGTACTCTTATGGGGAAACCAGTTCAGCCTTATTGGATGTGGTAGAGGCCTTAGGTAGCAGAAATCATCCAGTCCAATACCTGAGTTTTACTAATGGGGAAGCCAAAACTCAGAGAGATAGAATGACTTGCCCAAAATCTCACCAGCAGAAAGTGGCAGAGCTTGGATTTGGATTATGCTAAGGACCAAGTTGTTAGAAACGTAGGAGAGATCAGGAAGAGATTATGGCTAGATATATAGATTCGTAAGTCATCTACATAGGAATGACAATTGAATCCATAAGTAGCTGATAATATCACCAAAAGTGCATTTATGTATAGAGAAAAGAAGCAAGAAACATACTAATCTGTGTGCTTCTGACTAACATGTACTTTAGAGTTTGAAAGAATGGAGAGATCAGTTGGTCACAGTAGAAAGTTTATGTGTATTCATTTGTACTGTATTCTGGCTATTTTTCATTAATTACTAGGGGGAAAAATCAGGTGGTCCAGAAACTTCACAAACCTGGCATTTTTGGAAACCAACAGAATAGGTCATTTCTTATAAAATTTCAGATTGACTTCTTCCTCCTCTTTGTGGACCTATAGTCAACTATTTTTCAAATAGCAACAGAACAGTGCTCAAGGAAATATACAAAATCACCCTATTTCAGGTGTTTTTTTCCACAAGGATTAAAGATTTTTCCCCATCAGTTTACATTCTTTCCATGATTAATTTGAGACAGCTTACTGCAAATTCTTCTCACAAAACAATCTGCTTATTATGGGATAATGCTGGCATGTAGAGACATTTACCCCAGATGATGTCAGTGCTTTAAGTTGGAATAAATCAGGGGCAGGTGAGGATAGCCAGGCATTGACCCTAAATGAGAAATAGTTATTCCTCTTACTTCTTTGGGAACTCCAAAGTAATCAGAACTCAGAAAATAATTGACATGTAGAATACATAACTTTACCTGCCTGGAGGATAGAGCACATACTGGAACTCCCAAGATGAATGTCTGATGTATATGTTCTGAAGTAAATCAATTATTCAGATTCATACTCTTTGCCAAGAGCCCCCAAGCAATGAACAAAATGCACAACTAGTGACGTGGAGTCCCTGTCAGAAAGAAAGGAGTACAGGACAAAACTCAAACAGCAAATATCCTTTGTGATTTTAGTCTTGAGTCATTCAGGTTGGGAGTAGACAGATTTAGCCATGATTCTCTATGTTTCAATCGCTCAAACTATTGAAAGGTAGAAGTGGGAAAAGAGATACAACATGCTCTTTTGGGTCAATGGCTTTATGGAAACAAAATAACCCACTCAATCTTCTGAATGAAGTCTGATAGGTGAGCTTTAATTTTATCATTTCTACTATAAATATTTCCTTCAGGATGATGCTGGCCTATTCTACATCCTGCTAAGTTTTGGGGGGACTCAGGAAGCCTCTGGCCTGTCTCAAGAAGACAGATCTATATTGTGACTGCCCTTTAGAAAGCAAAATTTATCATTTTTAATTGACAAGAAAAGTTGAATTCAGTCAAACTAAATGTGAGAGAAGGATGATAATCATTGAAGGTACTCCTAGGAGGTCTGCCTCCCCAAAGGCCTTTCTCACATCTAGAGAAGTATAAACAGGTCATGCATTTCTGAGAAATGTGTTGGGGGGAGGGGACTTTTTGTTTTGAGGGTGAAAGTGCCTTACTACCCAGATGAACTGTATATCATGATAAGTGATCTTTCCTTTGGTAATTACACATTCTCTATTCAATAGCAGGGTAAATGTTTGTGTGAAATGCATATTATTTCCAGTTCATGAATTAGTGCTATTGAGGAAATGACTTACTATGTCAGGAGCCCAATTTGGTTTCCTAAGCCTATTTTCTGTTTCTTTCTCCCCAGACCCTTCGCCAAAGGATAATGCACACTCTGAGCCTGGAACTCTATAAAAGAATTAAAGTCTGTTGAATTTAAAGGTCCCAAATCAAAGGTATCCTGAATCTGCATTTGAGAATTAGGAATGTAGACCTAACATTTAGCAAAAGAAAACAGTGCTGAAAGTAAAACCAGACTCTGAGACCTCATAGCAAGGCCCAAAGAAACATATTAATGGTAAAGATGACAAATAGGAGGACCTGACTGGCAAAACATATATAACTGCATTTAAAGGCTTTCAATATTTAAATATAAAGACTCCATCCTCCATATTGCAGTAGCAGGGAATCAAAATGTAAACGCTGAAATTCGGCCCAAGCTGTTTGCTTCATTAAAATACCATTCTTTACTGAAGTGTTAAACTAGGACTCGGAAATTTTTCTGAAGGCCTCAGAAAATTGAAGCCTCCTGAATGGGATGTATGAGTTATAACCCATTCTAAAATTAGGTATTGGGGTAAATGTCTCCTGCGGGCTATAATAACATCAGATACAGACTATGCCCATGTTCAGATGATCCTTGTAAACAAAGGGAAGAAATAGTGCTCATTGGCTCTTTTTTTGCCACTGCCTTGAGTGCTTCTGTCCCAGGCTTCAAGGGAATGTTATCACAGCCTGCCAAGTAGGTTCTGAAAAATATATAAATAGCCTTTCCCATTTAGTGGGGTCATAATAGTGTGACAGAAAATCAGACTTATGGCTAGAGAGTAGCTGAGAGCAGGGGTTCCTACCCACAGCGGCATGAACTTGTTTTTAAATATTTTGGTAATTTTATTTCATATAATTAGTTTCCTTTGTAATCCTATGTATTTTATTTTCTGAATTTAAAAATATTTTAAGGAGTTTATAGGCTTCCCCAGACTGTCAAATGAGTCTGGGACACAAAATGGTTAAGAATCCCTGCCTCCCTGCCTTAAAGACCATCTTGTCTATGAATTTCATTTGGTAAAGAGAAAGAGAGCTGAAGCCCAGAGAGGTAAAGGGACTGCCCCAAGGTAACAAAGAGCCAGGATTTGAACCTAGTCCTTGGACTCCCATTCTAATGTTCTTTCCACCTCACCACAACTTCTCCATTAAGTTTTTATAGAAATGTCAGTGCTCTCATGTTGTGTTTGTGCTTGATTCCCTTGATATGGCAAAGTGAAGAAAAACTAGCATTAAAAGAAACCTTGAGAGGTCATCAAGTCTATCCACCTCCCTGAGAGAAAGGGCTGTACCTCCAACACTTCAGACAGCTTTAATAAACCAACTGTTCATTTTAGCCAAGGAAAATAGTTTCAGAGTGTGGCTGGCTGCTTTTAATTTATGTGCTCACTGATTTTAATATTGTAAAAATTTACCGGGAGCCAAATTCTGTTCTGAGACACTCAAGGGTAACTCCTGCTAAATTTGGCTTGGTCTGACCCATTTCCTTTTGAGTTCTCCTATTAGATACATTTGTTATCAAGTCAGGGAAAGCTTGAATAACTGGTTCTCAAGGCTAGTGAATATTGAGGAATCTATTCCTGGAAGCATTTTTACTCTTTGTCCAGTAGGAAATGTTGGGGAGCTAAATGTGTGCTGAATGGGACAGCTTTCACCTGTTCATTTTCCTAAACTTCTGCCAAAGTATTTGATTAAAAAAAAAGTTTTTCGTCTACATAGAGCCTTTCATTATCTTCCTGTCCCATGCCAGTGCTCCTCCTCCCTCCCCCAAGGCAAAATTTACCTTTGATTTTTTATATATTTCTTCATGGATATTTTCTCTCCCCTGAGAGAAATATCAGGTCTTTGAAGGCCATGTAGTCTGACTTTTATTCTCATATCCCCATTTCCCATCATAGTCTCTGGCACAGAATTGGTACTTAAAAGATGCTTATTATTTGTTTGATTGATTGATCTGTGCTTTTTGACCTAAAATTGGGGAAAATAAGAATGAAGCTAGGCTTAAAGAATGAGACTGAATCAACTGTGACTTATCAAGGTGAACACCTCTCATTGTTTCAGCCAAACCACTCCAGGGCTGTCTCAGATCTCTGCAGGAAGATCAGGTTAAACCAGGGTCACACTTGCAAGCCAACAAGGGGCAACTGATAAGCAGCTGCCAGGTGAGATAACATCCAGTTTGTCCATCAGAGTGCTGATACCAACAGCCAGCAAAATGGCAGGGATTCATAATGTTTATTTTGGGTCATGCTGACACACCTACTAAAGGGTTACATCACACTATTTTGTCCTTCCCAGTACTGGTCAATGGAGTAACTCGAGTCAATTAGTTCACCAAGTCAACTAGCATTTATTAAATGCCCTCTATGTGCCTGGCACTGTGCCAAGCTCTAGAGATTCAAAGAAAGGCAAAAACACTCTCTGCTTTTGAGTGGGTGCAAACTACTCCGACCAGTCCACTATATTTACTGAGTGGCTCTAGACAACAAACTGCTTTATCTTTATATCCCATACATTCATTCATATAGTCAGGGGTGGGAACCTGAGGCCTGGAGGCCATATGTAGCTCTCTGGGTCCTCAAGTGCAGCCCTTTGACTGAATCCACATATTGCCTCGCCACAGGTTCCCCACCCCTGACCCAGACTATCTCGTAATTTGTCTGCTATGTGGCCTCATATCAGCAAACCCTATGCCACCTTTTGCTTTTCTAGAACAAAACTGTCTTTCCAGGTTACTTTCACCTTCTATGTATTGTATTCACCTAATAGGTTGTAAAGGGCAGCTAGGTGGCTCAGTGGATAGAGTGCCAAACCTAGAGTCAGGAAAATTCCTTTTCCTGAGTTCAAATCTGGCCTCAGATACATACTAGCTCTGCCACCCTGGGCAAGTCACTTAACCTTGTTTACCTCAGTTACCTTATCTGTAAAATGAGCTGGAGAAGGAAATGGCAAACCACTCCAGTATCTTTGCCAAGAAAACCCCAAATGGAGTCATGAAGAGTTGGACATGCCTGAAATTAGGAATGTTAAGTTCCTTGAGGGCAGTGATGGTCTCTTTAAAAAAATGAATCCCTAGTGGTTGGCACAAAGTCTTTTACATAGTAAGTGCTTAATAAATGCTTTTTTCTTCATTAAGTACTGAGTATGTCTAAGGCATTCTGCCAAATGCTAGGCATAAAAAGACAAGAAACACATAGATCTGCCTCCAAGGAGCCTACATTCTAACAGAGGAGACAATGTGTAAATACCTGGGTAGCTACAAGACATGTGCAAGGCAGACACAAGATAGTCTTGGATTGGAAGGAACTAACAATAATAATAATTATCATAAGAAGAATTTGTATAGCCCATTAATGTTTACAAAGTGCTTTACATATGCTATCTCATTTGATCTTCACAACAATGCAGACTTGCCCAAATATTGGTATCTGTATTAGTATTTGAATTCAGTTCTCTCTTATTCCAAATCTAGCATTCTATCAACTTCACTACCTGGAAACTTGAGGAAAAAGGACGGTGAAAACTGCATGTTTAGACTGATTTTTTTTTTTGGTGGGGGAGGAGACTGGATCTATGATCTTATCAGTCCAGGGAAGTCCCAATGAGAAAGATTCCTTTTTCAAAGCAGGTAAGCACTTGCTGGAATGGCTTACATTCTCTGTAATTTATATTCTTAAAGAGTAGCCTGAGACAGTGAGGCATTAAGTGACTTTCCCAAGGTCACACAGGCAGTATGGGGCAGAACCTAGGTATTCTATCTTTGAGGCCAGCTTCCTATCCTCTACAACATGCTGTCTCTCTAGATTGATGTTGAAGTGGAGAAAAACAGACACAGTTTAAGAAATTTTAAAATTGCTCCAATAATATAAACATGGAATTTATTCTCTCCAGTTTATTATACATGGGGTTTAACATGACAGATGTAAGACTTGAGGGTTTTTTTGTGGAGTAACTTTCCTAACCTAGAGAGGAGCCTTTCTGCAGAGGGGATCACTGAACTCTAAAGAACAAGTCAGTCAGCCAGTCAGTTGTCTACTTGTCCTTAAATTCCCATCCTCCTTTGCCTGGATTCTCATAGTCAGGTCAAGATATAGAAAGCACGTCCAGCCTACAATAAAAAGACCTGCTAATGTTTGTCTGACCCTTTTCCCCCATCCCAAGACCCTTTTGGACTTTCCCTAAAGCATTCAGATTAGAGAAAGTCCTTTGGTCAAGAGGCAAGAAATGAAAAAAAAATGGTACCCAAAACCTCCCAATGACTTGGGAATTTTTTTTCTCTTGAGGAATAGAGGAAAAAAACCCCAAACATCAAATCTGTAAGGCACCCACTCATGTTACCCAGTGTAGATTGAGTTTTGACAACAACATGCAGTGTTCACTGTTCTTCCCCAAGGTTCTAGGTGGTTCAGTAGATATATTGTTTGGTCAGTTTTTAGTGAAAAGATCCCTGAACTCAACATCAGATGAACTGGCTTGAAATTTTGACTCCAACATTCATTAGTTCCTAGACAAGTCCTTTAATCTCTTTGAGGTTCAGTTTCATAATCTCTGAAATGGGGATAACAGTAGCACTTACCTCATGAGGTTGTGATAAGAATGAAATGGGAATAATATTACCTGCTTCAAAGGGATATGATGAAGAAAGTACAAAATAAATATGACCTATTTATATATAATCTTTTTGTTACCTTTATTTACTTTTTTATTACTGTTACTTATTACCTTTGGTTCACATCTCAGAATGTGCAGTGGTCTAAGAATCTTAGTAATAACTTGGAATTTTAGATTCACCCCCAATGAAGATGATGTAAATGCAAAGGTGTTGTGAGACTCAAATGAGACAGTGGATGCAAAGCATTTGCAAATTGCAAAATGCCATGTAAATGCCAATTATTATTATTATTGATTATTATTGTAGAGCAACTGTTATTATTATTATTATGCACATGGAATTTCTAGTTTAATCTGCATAATCAACATTTTTATAAGTCTAAATAATCAACACAACAACCAATCAAGCCTTGACCTGTATTGCTGGTGTCTGAGTTATTAATGTTCACAATGAAGATTTAACAATCAGGTCTCAATCATTAGCTATGGTTTCCCATTTTCCTTTTTATCTCCCATCAGACTATCAGTTCAGAAACAATCAGGATGCACTCCAATTCTAATCTTTCTTTGGATCTGTTCCCCTGAGCAGGAATTGAGTCCTTTGTCCAGAGGCTATGAAATGAGACAGAGATGCCTCATGAACAAGAACATGCTAGTTAAGGTATCCTAGGATCTGCTAGGCTTTACCAATGGAAGTACATTCCCCAACAGAGAAATAAATACCTGGCAACCAGCAGACAATGAGCTTTTCTCCTTGAATTGTGTCAGAAAACTTGGATCTCAAGTAAACTGAATTTCCCTACCCATCCAAAGTCAAGTATAGTTCTCTTGCTCTTGTAGATTTCCAGGGTAATTCATTTGCCTCAATGATTGGACATCAGTAACCACAGAATGAAGGTACCTAGCCATGTGTGGATATGTTCCAATGAAGTTTGGAATTTGTGTGTAACATTTTCCATGCTCAGTTGAGTAGTTGTTAGAAATAGAGATGCTGCCTGATGAAAAATGACCCCTAAAGAGGCCATTTTATAAAGACATACATTGTTTTTCCCTCAGGTTTGAAAATGACTGGGCAATTTACCTTTGCCTCCAAGTATAGCTTAGAGATGGATGGGTGATATTGCCTGGGTCTACATTAAAACCTAATATTCATAGGGCACCTTTGACTTTTTCAAAGCTCTTTCACGTCTATAATTTGATTTTATCTTCACAACATCCCTGTAAGGTAGGAAGGGCAGATATTCTGGAGAAGAGAAGACTTAAGGGGGCATGAACCTATGCTCTTCAAATATTTGAAAGGTTATCCTGTGAAAGAAGAATTAGACTTAATCTATTTGTTCCCAGAAGGCAGAACTAGAAATGAAATAGGAAGAAGAAAAGAGACAGATATGAGCTCAATATAAAGGAAAGCTTCATGATACTTAGAACTGTTCAAAGGTATAACGAACTACCTCAGGATACAGTGTGCATGGAAGGACAGGAATGAGGGTGGGGAAACAGGGTCTTCAGTTAGAGGCTAAGTGACTAATTAATTATCAGGGGTGTTGCCAATGGGATTTATCTTTTTCCTAGGAGGAATCTAATTAGATTAGATTTTAGATCATTTCCAATTATGTGGGTCTATGACTTTTAGAATTTAAACTTAGAAGGGACCTATGAGAGGAGTGGAGCCAAGATGCTGGAGTAGAGGGAGGAAGCACTACAGCCCAGCTCTCCCAACATTCCCTTCCAAATTACTTTAACACCACAAATTGAATTCTGGAGTGACACAGCCAATAAACGGTTAGGGTGAGACATTTTTTTTGCAACCCAAGACAACTTAGGAGGTTGGAAGGAGAGGTCTGTGACACTGGGATGGAGACTGGCTCAGAGTGTACATGGTGGCAATACCAGCTATGGGCCTTGGAGGCAGCTGCAACAGAACAGAAGCTGCTTTTGGAGCTCTCAGACCAGACACAGTAAAGGGATCAAACAACTAGTCAGAAGAGATTGCGGGAGATGCCTGTGTTAGCACTGGGCACAGAACACAGCACTGTTTGGCAAATTCACTGCCTACACATAGTTCCCAGTTACAGTTCCAAGACAGAGAGGAGGGCTTGCAATAGGAGGGGAATAGGGGCCCTCTCAGGATAAAGACAAGAGCATGGACAAAGAAAGCAGTGATCACACCTCTCCCGGGATCACACCAGTTTGGAAGAACTGAAAACTGACTGACCTCCAGAACTAGCTATGAAAACAGCAGCACAAAAAAGCCTGAAGTTTGGTACAGTGTCACACGTGACTTGCCAAGTAAGCAAAGCCTAACTTTAACAAAAAGATCAAAGTCAAGAAATAGGATAGAAAATAGGTAAATACAAAAAACCCTAATCATAAAAAGGTACTATGATGACAGGGAAGATAAAGATACAAACTCAAAAGAAGACAATGACTGAAGAGTTACAAGCAAGACCTCAAAGAAAAAATGCAAATTAGACACAAAAAGCTAAAGAAAGAGCAAAAATTATTTTAAAAATGAAATAAGAATGGTAGAGGAAAAATTGGGAAAAGAAATGAGTGATACAAGAAAATCCTGAAAAGTCTGTGAAAAAAGGCACAAAAAATAATGAAGAAAATAAAACTTTGAAGAACAAAATTGGCCAAATGATAAAAGAGATACAAAAGTTCAAGAAAAAAATAATTACATAAAAATCAGAATTGGGCAAATGGAAGCTAATGATTCCTTGTGATCTCAAGAAACAAAAAAAAAGTGAGAAGAATGAAAGAGGTCTATGAGGTTATCTAGTATAACACCTCCATCTGAAAGCTCAGAAAAGTGAAACACCAGTTAACTCACCCATTGCTACAAACTAGTTAATGGAAGAGGCAGGACTAAAATTAAGGATTCCTGATTTCAAATCCAGTGCTCTTTCCGTTATGCAGCACTATCTCCTATTCTGTCTGCTTTGATATTGGTGTCAAATAACCAGGCTTCAAATCCTTGATCAACTACATGTTACTTGTGTGTTGCTGGGCATGTGACTGAACCTGTTTCCTCACGATCTTAATGAGAGGGTTAGAATAGATTAATGGTATCAAACTCAAATAGTAAAAGGAGCCAGTAAACCATAAGGATCCCTGTGGGTTATATATTGACTTAGAAAACCATATATTAACATTAACTATGTTCTATTGTGTTTCATTTATTTTTATAACTGTATATTTTTAACATTCATTTTTAAAAACATTGAATTCCAAGTTCTCTACCTCCCTCCAGTCCCTTCCCCACTCATTGGGAAAGCAAGCAATATGATATCAATTATACATGTGAAGTCATGCAAAACATATTTCAATATTAGCCATGTTGCAAACAACAACAAAGAAGCAAGAAAAATAAAGTGAAAAAAGTATGCTTCAATATTCACTCAGAGTTCATCAGTTCTCTCTCTGGAGGTAGATACTATTTTTCTTGCTGTATCCTTTGAACTTTTAAAAAAAATTTTGAAATAACAAACATTTTCATAACATAGAACAAAAAAAAAGATGATTGCACACAAAACTGCAAATCTATTATGTACAACTTGCTATTCCTTTTAAATATATAATAAAATTGTCATGTAACTTTTTCCCCCTTTTCTCCCCTACCCTCACTCCACATTAGAGATGTTGTTGGATCAATGTTTTGAGTAGAGTAGCCAAGTTTTTCACGGTTGATCATCATTACAAAATTACTGTTGTTGTGTACAATGTTCTCCTGGTTGTGCTCACTTAACTTTTTATCAGTTCATGTAAGTTCTCCTAGGTTTTTCTGAAACCATCCTGGTCATAATTTCTTATAGCACAATAGTATTCCATCACAATCATATACCACAACTTGTTCAGTCACTCTCCAATTGATGAGCATCCTCTCAATTTCTAACCACAAAAAACTGCTATATATATATATTTTTTTACATATAGGTCCTTCCCCCTTTTCTTTAATATCCTTGGGATACAGAACTAGTAGTGGTATTATCAGGTCAAAGGGTATGCACAGTTTTATAGCCCCTTAATCATAGTCCCAAATTCTTCTCTAGAGTGGTTGGACTAGTTCACAACTCCACCAATAGTGCATTAGTATCCCAATTTTTCCACATTCCCTACAACATTTGTCATTTTCCTTTTCTGTCAGATTAGTCAATGTGATAGGTGTGAGATGGTATCTCAGAGTTGTTTTATTTTGCATTTCTGTCACCAATAGTGTGTTCGACAATTTTTTCATGTGACTTGGTAGCTTTGACTTCTGAAAACTGCCTGTTTATATCCTTTGTCCATTTTTCAGTTAGAGAATGGATCTAATTTTTATAGATTTGTCTCAGTTCACTATGTATTTGAGAAATGTGGCCTTTATCAGAGAAACTTGCTGTAATTTCCTGCCCCCCCCCCCAGTTTCCTGCTTTCCTTCTCATTTTGGATGCATTGGTTTTGTTTGTGCAAAAACTTTAAAATTTATCCATTTCACTTCCCATGATCCTCTCTATCTCTTTTTTGGTCATAAAGACTTCCTTTACCCATACATTTGACAGGTCAATTTTTCCATGCTCCTATAATTTGCTTGTGATATCTTTCTTTATGTATAAATCATGTGGTATACTATGTGAGATGATGGTCTATACCTACTTTCTACCAAACTGCTTTCTAATTTTCCAAGCAATTTTTTTTGTCAAATGATGAGGTCTTGTTCCAAAAGCTTGGATCTTTAGGTTTACCAAAAACTAGGTTACTATGGCCATTTACTATTATGTACTGTATACCTAATCCATTCCCCTGATCCACCACACTATCTCTTAGCCTGTACCAGATTGTTTTGATGATTTTCACGTTATAATATAGTTTAGAATTTGGTATGACTAGGTCACCTTCCTTCACATTTTTCCCCATTGGCTCCCTTGATATTCTTGGTCTTTTGTTTTTCCAGATGAATTTTGTTATTATTATTTCTAGCTCTATAAAAGAACTCTTTGGTAGTTTGATTGGTATGGCACTGAATAAATAGGTTAATTTATGTAAGATTGACATTTTTATTATATTGGCTCAAGCCTCCCCATGAACAATTAATATTTCTCCAATTGTTATTTCTGTCTTTATCTATGCAAAAAGTATTGTGTAATCATGTTCACATAGTCCCTGGGTTTGTCTGGGCAGGTAGACTCCCAAATATTTTGTATTGTCTGTCATTATTTTAATGTAATTTCTCTTTCTATATCTTCTTATTGGGTTTTGTTGGTTATTTTTACTTATTTTGTTAAATATTTCCCTGTTACACTTTAATCTGATTATGGAGAATGTTAACTTACTCAGCCTGGAGTATTTGACATCTCTGGACTAGATAATCTCTAAGGATCCTTCTACCTCTAGATCTTATGATCTTTTCACTTTGGATAGATGAGGAAATCTGGGAAAAGTTAAATTATTTACTTAAAGTTATGGAGTTACTTAATGACAATGCCATGAAAGGAACCCAGATCTCCTGATTATTAAATCTTCATTCACCTTCCTCCATCATCTATCAATTGCTTCCCCAGTATTGGACATTTAGAAGCACTTTAAAGCCTGATTTTTTTTTATTCAAAGATAAGACTGCATTAGAATATGAACAGAGATAAGGATTGGACCTGTGATTTCATTAGTATAGGGAACTTAACTCCTGAGTGATGGAATGTCCTCTACTAATGCTAGTTGGCATATTCTCTGAGAGGTTATTTAAATGAGAGTTTAAATGACTTGTCCAGGGTAACACAGACTTCATTATTTGCTGCAAACTTAACTGAAGATAATATTTGTAAAGCACTTAGCACAATGCCTAATACCCAGTAGATGCTTAATAAATGCTTGGTTCCTTATCACCTGAAGGGGTGGCTCCTGTAATAATATCTCCTGCTTGTAGCACTTTCCATGGTTCATCTGATCAGTGCAAGAAATCTGTCATGCAGGTAGCATAATTATGATTATCTCCATTTTATAGAAGGAGAAGCAAAGGCTAATCCAGTTTGGGTAGAGCTAGGATTTGAACCTGAGTCTTCCAGCTCCCAAGTCCTGTCCTCTTTCTACTGCACCACACAGCTTTCCTAAGATGAGACAGGTAGACAAAGGACTTTCCATCTCCCATATTACTAATAAACTCCCTTTTCTCTCCCCAGTCTCCTTTACCAGCATGCACATTCACCTTAGAAAGAAGGGAAGAGATTAAGCACAACATATGTTCAACCCAGATATCATAAACTTAATTTTAGTTGGAAAACTCCTTGACAGACTTCCAGGAAATTTTGAAACAGATCAGCAGTGCTCCTTTTAACACACATCTGTCTGCAATTTTTTGGAGTTCTCCCAATGTCAGTTGCTGAGGGTGGGATCCTCAGAGACTCCTGTCCTCTAGAATCAGGCATTGTAACTTGACTCACGTTGAAATAAAAGCAGCTGCTATCGAACTTTTAAGGAAACTTACTCATAGAGAATTTACAAGTGTGAAAACCTGTTTGTACAAGGATATCCTGCTTTACCTCAGACTTTTATTGTCACCAGTGATGACATCACTAGGGACACCATGGTTGGTTGCCACATCCTGAGAGACCAGTATATATGCTGCAGATGTCACTTTAGGGTCTAAGGCCCACAATAACCCTCTGCTTGTCTTCAATCCTATCCAAGAATCTCTGGTTGTTTTCATTTTAGAAGATGAGTCAGCCTTCTGTACCTTATACTCAGCAACTTACCCAGGAAGAAAATAGTGCAATGCACATGTTGAAGATTCCTTTTACAATCCCTCCAAAAGTATAACTCTCTCTCTCTCTCTCTCTCTCTCTCTCTCTCTCTCTCTCTCTCTCTCTCTCTCTCTCTCTCTCTCTTTCTCTCTCTCTCTCTCTGCATTTTCAGTGAAAATGACTTCATTCATACATAACAATTTTTCAGAATAAATTACACCATAAACCTCATTCAAATTTCTATGGCTAGAATATAGCTGTTAAATAAATGGTTATTTATAGCATTGTCATTTACGATCCTATAATGCATTCCCTGGATCAGGATTTAGGACATCATAATCTATCATTCTAATTTGTGGTCTACTTTTGTGAGATGTCAGGGGAGTAATGAAAATTTGGGGAAAGATTTCAGTGTATCCTGAAAAAAAAAAGGCTTTGCTCCTGATGGGAGGCTTTAGACCCTTGTATGTAGAAGTAGAAGATGATTTTATACAAGGTGTTGGGACTCTCCCTCCCACATACTTTTTAGAAGTTGTTTAGATTTTGAAAATGAGATAAATTCCTATGTGATCTTTGCATATTTTGCAAATGTCAGTTGGCATCAAGAAGTAATTGTAGGGTCTTAGTGGGATCAGTAAACCTCAAAGGAATGTCTTTAATCCTTCTTCATTGACTCAATGGTGATTAAAAAAAAAAAAGAACCCAAGACACTAAAGACAGATTACAAAACGAATGATATATTCATAAAGGTAGATCTGGAATATCAAGTGTACCTGAATAACTTCATTCAATCAAAACTTAGGAAATCTGTTGAACTAAGTTCGTTTTGCTACAGTGGGCAAAGGTGAAGTTCAGAAAGAGCCATAGGATACTAAGTAGTACACTAATGAGAAAAGGCAGAGTTCCTTGATTTTATGGTGTGAAGTTACTAATAATTCATGTTTATGTAATATTTTGTCTTTCCAAAGCACTTTTTCCACAATCATGCTGTGAAATGGGCAGTACAAATATTATCAGTTCTGGATTTCAAGATATGAAGACTTACACTAAGTTATGCCTAACGGAATGTTGAGAGCAGGGAAACCAATCTAGTACATAGAAGATATTGAGGATACATGCAATAAGACTACTTCACTACCACCCTAGGTCTCCATATTGGTTTTAATTATGAGAGATGTAAAAGCAAACACAATAGCCTCCAAAAACCAGTTCTTCCCAGAAGTTTGCAGGCTAAATTCTTAGTGACCTCGGGAATAAAGGTGAGCTGAAGATAGCTTATAGTGGCTAGAGAGAGAGATTCTATTGTTAAAATTTTTAGTGTGAGCATCTACACTTCAGAAATAAATACAAATTAGGGTTTGACTCATTGTTTTGTTTGTTGTCTCTAGACTTAAGAAGGCAATGAGAAAAATGTTAATAATGCAAATTAAACTTTGAAGTGTGTCATGTGTACTCTCCTGCCCCCAGAGCTTAGAGTCTGGGGGTTTACAATGAAGTAAACAAAGGGAGCTATATCCCTTTACAAATACCCTAATCCAGGGTAAGTAAACTCAAGCCTTTGGATATATCAATCTTGAGAAGTCTAGGTCAGAATAAACATACAATTTTGTAGGAATCTCTTGGTGCCAAGGATTGTACTTGATTGACTCATCAGTCATTCAAGCTGTTTTTCACTTTTGTCCTTGTCTTCACTCCCTGTAAAGGGAACCTCAAGCAATACACATCAAAGCAGGCAACAATCATTTATTTATCAAGTATTTACTATGTAACAGGAGTTGTGCTGAGTCCTGGGGATACAAATACAAGCAAAAAGACAGTCTCTGACTTCAAGGAGCTTATATTCTTATGGAAAAAGGCAACACATAAAAGGGAACTGAAAAGAGGTGGGGGGAGAGGTTTCCATGAGGACGTATGGTGGCAGTCTAGAGAGTGAGTCATTCCAAGAAGGAACTCATCAATGGAGAAAGGGGACAGTATTATGGAAGGATGTTCTAGAGAAAGTCTTATGCACTGAAGTTTCATAGTGACAAATCGTGGTGGCGAAGTCCAGAGAGTCAAACACACACCTGGAGGAGGGCAACGACTGTACTACATCTACGATGAGGCTTTTTTGCATGGCCAGATCACCAAAGATGGAGGCTCCCACATGTAAGGTGCCCAGGACCAGCTTCTGGGAGGAAATATCTTGTGTTTGTCTGCTGTGTGGGTGGGTACAGCTTCTTTCCTTGGGCTGTGTAGTCTGAACTGGCTATGTCTATATGTCTACCTAATTGAGGCATAATCATGTTCTCTTCCAGTGGTGCCCAGAGGTGAAGGGTTCATTCATTCACTAACTGGCATCATGCAATAATTGTGGAAGAGTATGAAGGCATCCCACCACTACCACCAGAAGGCATCTAAGTAGCTCAGTGGATAGAGTACTGCTCCTGAAGTCAAGAAACCCTGAGTTCAAATCTTCCCTCAGACATTTACTAGCTACGTGACCCTGAGCAAGTCACTTAACCTGTTTGCTTTAAGCCACTGGAGAAGGAAATGTCAAACGACTCTAGAATCTTTGCCAAGAAAATGTTATAAACATCACTGGCATGCTGTGGTCCACAGGGTCTCAAAAACAACAACATGAGGGCACCTTCCCTTAGGCCCTGTGGGCCTGAGAAGCAGGCTTGGGGTTTTGGTGGTGTTCCATTTGTCCTTTATTAGTTCTAGGTGTAGGGATTGGAGTCTTGGACCCAAGAGTTTGAGTGTAGAATGGCTTACTGGCCAAATGTTATAATTAGTCCAGCAGGTAAGCCCTGAGAAGCCAGTGTCCCGGGAAACTAGCCCAGGGGGATTTTGAGTTTAGTACTTGGACTAATGCTATCTAGGAACTGAGTTAATTTAATTTCTCTCCCCTCCTCAGAGATTCAGGGAGTGCAGAGGGGATTTTTCCCTGAAGTGTAGGATGGAATGTTGGTATGTTTTTTTTTACTATAACTTTGAGGTAAAGATTCCTTGGTGGAAATGAATTTGAGTATTAAGGGGCTAAATGGAACTGGGATTCTTAGGCCCCTATAACTGGAGGAATACATTTAGTGGGAGCATGAGCCTGACAAACACAGTCGACCAAGAACAGACTGAAGCTGTCCTGTTCTCCATTCCCAGGCCAATGAATTGCCTGGGGTTGACCAGACTGTGAATTCTAACCGCTGATTATTTTGTAGCTCTCACAGACTCCCACCTTCAGAGATTTCCAAGCTTTCTTTATGGACTTTTGCTTGTTATGTAAAACAACTTTACTTATGAAACTGTGAGATGCCTAATCCTTTCCACCTGCAGCCTGCCCTTTCCCCCTGCCTTAGTACCCTATATAAACCCTGTTCCTAGCTCCCCTCCTTGGGTACCCTAGCACTTGCTTTGTGGCACTTGAACTGCAACTCACTTGCCTCAATTAAAGACCTCCTTTTTGTTGTATTGACTGATTTCACTAAACTTCAGGTTGACTAGCCAGTGGCAGAGATTAAACAGCCCTCCTCCCCCAATCCTCTAGAGGTACCATAAAATCTTTGGGGAAGGGCCAAAATGTAACACACTTGCCCTTCAGTCAGTGTAGGGCCAGAGTAATCACCATCACATATAATTAACCCCATTTTTCATTTGAGGAAGCTAAGGCCCCTCATGAGTCCTGTCAGACCTCTGTAAATGAGTAAAATGCTAAATAATCAAATGCACTTCCTTGCTCCCTTCCTTATATCTCTAAGTCTCCAAGAACGATCTTACACTTAACAACCTAAATAAAATTCTTTGTCCCAATCATTTTGTTTTTTTAATGAGTCTTACAATCTTTGCCACTAACTAGCTGTGTGACAGAATCAGGCTCACAGAATTACACAAAATGTGAGAATTGGAAGGGCCCTCTGCAGACATCTAGTCCAACTGATGTCTGAAGGGAATCCCTTCTATGACAAACCTGATGAGAAAGGATCTATCCTACCTGGAAGTTCTACAATGAGAGGGGACCCACTACCTTCTGAGGAAGCCCTTATCACTTTTGAACAACAATAATTTTCAGGAAACTTTCCAACATCAGGCCTCCAATTATCTCAAGGTCCCATCCCCATCACCATCCTAGTTGCCGTCCTCTGGACAATGTCCTGTTTATCAGTGCTTGTCATAAAATTTGGTTCCCAGAACTTAGTATGGTATTCTGGATAGGGTTCAGTCAGAGCAGAGCAGAGGGGGATTTTATCACCTTCCCTGACTTCCTTCAAATCTCAGCTGAAGTTGCCCTTCTGCAAGGAGCATTTCAAGTCCTCCTTAACCTGAGAATCTTCCCTCTGAGATTATCTCTAATCCATCCTATATAATATATCTCTTGTTTGTACAAGATTATTTGCAATGTTGTATCCCTCATTGGACTGTGAGCTCCTTAAAGGCAGAGGCTATTTTTCCTCTTTTACTTTGTAACCCCAGGGTTTATCACAGTGCTTGGCTCCCAGTGACTCTTAATAAATGCTTATTGACTTGGCTTGACCTCTTTTCTTTTGGACTTGATGCTTTTCTCAGTGAGGCACAAGTTAGCATTAGCTTTTGTGGCTGTTTTAGCATCTTAGAGTTTGTAGTCCACAAAAAAAAAAAAACAGCCAGAACTTTTTTCTTTTCTTTTCTTTTGCTACTTTTTGTTTTTATATTAAATCATTTTAAAGAATCTATCACTTCCTTTCCTCCTCAAAGCAGTGAGTCTTTCAATGTATTAAAAAGTTTAAAAGAAAAAAAGACAGAGAAACAAAAAACAAACAACTGCTTCTGACAAAATAGGGCTACCTTCCATCCCCAGAGTCCCCCACCCCTGTTATAAAGGGAGAAGGATTTTCTTGAAAAGTTTCTGGAGACAGGCTTGATCACAGTATTTATACAGTAGTCTGCTTCATTTTATTGTCTGTTTACATTGTGATAATTGTTTATATTGTTTTCTTGTTTCTAATTCTTTCACTCTACATTGATTCATTTATGTTTGTCCTTGTTTCTCTGAATTCTTCATATTTATTTTTCTTATGGTCCAGCAATATTCCATTACCCTGATCTAACACAAAATACAATATTGTATGTTTATTGATTCTCTAATGGATAGACTTTGTTTCCAATCCTTTGGTACTACAAAATTGCTGCTATCAATCAACAGGTGTGCATTAAATACCTACTAAATGCCAGGCACTGCCTCATTACTTCTGAAACATTTTTTTAAAAAATTTTTTCCTTTTGTTTTTTTAATTTTATTTATTTTTTTAATTAATAAATTTATTTATTTTTAGTTTTCAACATTTATTTCCACAAAATTTTGAGTTCCAAATTTTTACCCCGTCTCACCCCTCCCCCACCCCAAGATGGCATGCATTCTGAATACCCCTTCCCCTAGTCTGCCTTCCCTTCTATTTCCTCCCCCCTTCTCTTATCCCCTTCCCCTTCTATTTTCCTGTAGGGCAGGATAGATTTCTGTAACCCATTTCCTGTATTTCTTATTTCCCAGTTGCATGTGAAAAAATATTTTTTTAAACTTGTGTTTTTAAAACTTTGGGTTCCAAATTTTCTCCCTTCCTCCCTCCCTAACCACCCTCAACGAAAAGGCAAGCAACTCAATATAGGTTATACATGTGCAGTTATGCAAAACACTTCCATAGTAGACATGCTGTGAAAAACTAACTCTATTTCCCTTAATCCTATCCCACCCCCTCATTTATTCTATTCTTTCTTTTGACCCTGTCCCTCCTCAGAAGTATTTGCTTCTGATTACCCCCTTTCCTAATGTGCCCTCCTCTCTATCATTCCCCTACTCTCTTGTCCCCTTCCACTCCTATTTTCCTGTAGGGTAAGACAGATTTCCATACCCAATTGAGTGTGTATGTTATTCCCTCCTGAAGTCAAATCCTATGAGAATAACATTAACTCATTCCCTCTCACCTTCCCCCTTTTCCCCTCCACTGTAAGAATTTTTCTGTTTTTTTTTTGTGAGATAATTTACCCCATTCTATCTCTTCTTTTCTCCTTCTCCTAGTATAATCCTCTCTCACCCTTTAATTTTATTTTCCAGATATGACCCCTTCATCTTCAACTCACCCTGTGCCCTCTATCTATCTATCTATATACATACATATAATTATTTCCCCTCCAACTACCCTAATACTGACAAAGGTATCATGAGTTACAAATATCATCTTTCCATGCAGGAATATAAACAGTTCAACCTTAAAAGTCTCTTATGATTTCTCTTTCCTGTTTACCTCTTCATGTTCCACTTGAGTCTTGTATCATAAAGTCAAATTTTCTATTCAACTCTGGTCTTTTCATCAAGAATGCTTGAAAGTCCTCTATTTCACTGAATGACCATTTTTCCCCCTGAAGAATTATACTCAGTTTTGCTGGGTAGATGATTCTTGGTTGTAATCTTATCTCTTTTGCCTTCTAGAATATTATATTACATGCCCTGTGATCCCTTAATGTAGAAGCTACTAAATCTTGTGTTATCCTGATTGTGCTTCCACAATACTTGAATTGTTTCTTTCTGGTTGCTTGTAATATTTTCTCCTTGACCTGGGAACTCTGGAATTTGTCTACAATATTCTTAGGAGTTTTTCTTTGGAGATCTCTTTCAGGAGAAGATTGGTGGATTCTTTCAATTTCTATTTTGCCCTCTGGTTCTAAAATATCAGGGCAGTTTTCCTTGATCATTTCTTGAAAGATGATGTCTAGGGTCTTTTTTTGATCATGGCTTTCAGATAGTCCAATAATTTTTAAATTCTCTCTCCTGGATCTATTTTCCAGGTCAGTTGTTTTTCCAATGATATATTTCACATTGTTTTCTAATTTTTCATTCTTTTGGATTTGTTTTTACAGTATCTTGATTTCTCATAAAGTCACTAGCTTCCAATTACTCTATTCTAATTTTTAAGGAAGTATTGTCTTGAGTAATCTTTTGGATTTCCTTTTCCATTTGGCCAATTTTGCTTTTTTAGGGCATTCTTCTCATTGGCTTTTTGGACCTCTTTTGCCATTTGGGTTAGGCTATTTTTTAAGGTGTTATTTTCTTCAGTATTTTTTTGGGTCTCCTTTAGCAAGCTATTGACTTGTTTTTCATGATTTTTTTGCATCACTCTCATTTCTCTTACCAGTTTTTCCTCTACTTCTCTTACTTGCTTCTCAAAATCCCTTTTGAGCTAGGCCTGGGACTGATTCATATTTTTCTTAGAGGCTTTGGATGTAGGAGCTTTGACTTTGTTTTCTTCTTCTGATTGTATGTTTTGATCTTCTTTGTCACCAGAGTAAGATAATATAGTCTGACTCTTTTTGCTCTGCTTGCTCCTGATCCCAACCAGTTACTTGAGTTTTAAACTCTTTGTTAAGGTAAGAGTCCACTTCCAATGTGTAGAATGTTCTGTCCCAAGCTTTGGCGTTTGTGCAGCTGTTTTCAGATATACTTCTAGGGACCTGAAAATTTTCAGTTCTTCCAAGGTGCTATGATAAGGGGCAAGGCATTTCCTCTCCACTGCCACAACAAGCTCCACCACGCCAACGCTCCTCCTCATCCCAGGACTGCCCCTCAGAACTGTGACCCAGATCCAAGCATGGGCAAAGCAAGAGATTCCTGCCTCAGCACTGGCAAAGAGATCCTTGCAATCCCTCTCTGATCAGCCACTGGATTCCCCCTCAGTCTGTGGGCCAGAAGCTCAGGAGGCAGCCACTGCCCTGGGGGTGGCTGAGACCTAGCTTCTTCTCTCACCGCAGTCACAGACTTTTCCCACTGACCTTCTAAGTTGTCTTTGGCGTTTGTGTGTTGAGAAGTCTGGAAACCACCACAGCTGCCCGTGATTCAGTCCTCTGAGGCCTGCTCCAGGTTCACTGTGGCCTGCGCGCCCACGCCAAATTGCGCTCCTCTCCCCACCTGGCGCGACATACCTTTCTGATCACCCATCCAGGTTGTCTTGGGCTGGAAATTTGTTTTACTCTGTCTTTTGTGGGTTCTGCTGCTTTAGAATTTGTTTAGAGCCATTTTTTATAGGTATATGGAGGGATTTGAGGGAGAGCTCAAGCAAGTCACTGCTTTCCCTCTGCCATCTTGGCTCTTCCCCCTGAAACACTTTTTAAAATACACAGAAGAGAAAAGAAGGAAATTCCAAAGGAAGTACAGACTGGCAAAACTGTTTTGAAAATAATATATGTTTAGATACTTAAAAAAAAAAACCAAGGAGTGTGAAATGGAGAGTCACAGTTTCATATACAGTCCTCTTTCTGTGTTCTGCTCTGTATATAGAAATGCTCTTTTTGGGGGGTTAAATTCAAAATAAAACACAATATATATATATATATATATATATATATATATGAAACCTAAATCCACCTCTTTGCTATTTCCTCTCATTGTTTGGATTTGCCTTCTGAGGCTAAATAGAATAAAGTTAATCTTTTTTCCATGTAATAGCTCTTCAAATACTTGAAGATAGCTATCATGTTCCCCTTATGTTTTCTCTCCTCTTGACTAGGCATGACCAGTTTCTATAACCAATCCTCAAATATAGTAACTAAATCAATGCCCTTTACCATCCTGGTTGTCCCCCACTGCATGTTCTCTAACTTACCACTGTCACAATTAAAATGTGGAGCCCAGAACTAAGCATGCTACTCCATATCTGGTCTAACCAAGTAGAATACAATGAGACCATTACTTCCTTTGAACAGCTAGCTGGCATAACTGATAGAGTGCTAGACTGAGAGTCAGGAAGGCCTGAATTCAAATCCTACCTCACTACCTATATGCTAGCTAGCCAAGTCACTTAACCTTTCTCAGGTTAAGCTATACCTTTCTTAATGTAGTTTAAAACCAGCTTTTTTTTTTTTTTTGCTTTTTGGTGAGGCAATTAGGGTTAAGTGACTTGCCCAGGGTCACACAGGTAGTAAGTGTTAAGTGTTTGAGACTGGATTTGAGCTCAGGTCCTCCTGACTCCAGGGCCAGTGCTCTATCCACTGCACCAACTAGCTGCCCTAAGACCAGCTTTCTTGATAGCTATTCATACTGAGCTTGAAGGCCACTTGTACTTCTGAAGTTGATTCAAACCAAAGAGCAAGATTTTGTCCTTATTTCCAGGTTAAAAAAAATAGTGTTGCTTTTTTCCCTACATTAGCTTTTAAAGGAATTTTTTATATTGCGACTTCTTTTGTTGACATCTTGGAATGTACCCTGCCCCCAATTCTCCTATTATTTCAACCTCTTATTATGAAGTTTCTGTGCCCTCTAACCCCGAGGCCCCACCCTCTGATTGGAGGATGAAGAGCTACTCCCAGAACCTCCATTTAAGGAAGGTGCCCAGGCCAGCCATTCCTTCATTTTCCATTTGACCACATTCCATTGACATTCTCTGTCATGCCTCAGTAATCTCTTCATGCTGCAAGATCACTTCAGCCTTGGAACTCACATCTTGTCAGTACCCTCTGCCCTTGGGTTCTCTCCCTCTGATTGGAGGGTAGAGAGGGAGAGCTTCTCCCAATACCTCTGTATAATCAGGGCAGCCAGGTTGCTATTCCTTCAGTTCCCACCTAGCTATGCTCTTCTGTTCTTCTCCATTGTACTCCCAAGTGGATACCTTCCCTTCCTCCTTTATCCCCCTTTCAGCTTCCTTTTGTGTGTTTTCTTGCCCTTTAGAATGTAAGCTTCTTGAGGGTAGGAGCATTCTTTTTTCTTCTTAGATATGTATTCTAAGTGTTTAGTATAACACCTGGCACATTAAATGCTCATTTGTGGGAGCACATGCTGTCCCAATATTACTGCCTCCTAGGAGTGGCAAATTCAGGGTATTTGAAATGCCAGGTTTTTAATCTCTTTCACTTGTCAGCTATCAAGTATTAGAATTTAGGTATATGTAGAAGTCTCATTTATGCAGGTATGCTTCTTTTTAAAGTAAACTTACTATGTATAAATTTGAGCTTCAATTCAATTTAGCAACCCTCTACTCTCTCTACCACCTATAGGATACTGTACTCCAGGTTGGGATAAAAAGATGAAAAATGACATGGTCCCCACCACTGGCATCTCAAATACTCTTCACTTTCAGTTATGGAGTTGTTCACATTGAACTGCAGTGTATATGCTAAGTGTGGCATTGAACCACAGATAAGTAAAATACAAAGTAGGTTGATGGAAATAGTGAAGAGACCCAGATAAAATGTACTAGTAAATTTGGGGATAGAGAAAGCACTTGCATTTGGGGGTACTCAGTGTAGTGGTGGTGGTGGTAGTAGTAATAGTAGTAGTAGTAATAGTAGTAGTAGTAGTAGTAGTAGGTGGTGGTGGTGGTGGTGGTTGTGGTAGTAACAATAATAATACCTAATTTTTATGTAACACTTTTAGCTTTGGAAAGTGATTGATAAATTATCTCATTTGATCTTCAATAGTAACCTTGTAAGGTAGGTGCTATTATTGTTATTGTCCTCATTTTACAGACAAGGAAACTGAGATTGAGAAAGGTTAAGTGACTTGGCTAGCTAGTGTGTGAGGTAGGATTTGAATTCAGGTATTCCTGACTCCCAGTCCAGCACTCTATCAGTTATGTCACTAGATGCTCATAGGGCACATATGATGGAAAGGTTGTACCTGAGCTTACTCCTGCAACAAGAAAGGATTCTAAAAAGTAAAGATGAGGAAGGAATATATTCCAAGGCCTAATTCACAAGACTAGACGTAATCTCCAACCATCATACCTAGGGAATAGCTTGAAAAACAATACTGAGAAATAAGGCAGGGAACCTAGGTAGGAGCTAAATTGAACAGTTTCTTAAATAGTAAGCTAAAAAGCTAACCTCTTAAGATTTTTCATTAGGGCAAAGACATGGTCAGACTAATTAATGCCTTGGGAAGATAATTTTTGTGGTGTGTAAAGGATGGACCACAGGACATAAATAAATCAATAGATCACTCAATAAGCAATTTTATTGTGGAGGTAGAGTCTTATTGATAATACTTGTCAACTAATTGGATATGAGGGTAAGTGATGGGGAAGTGTCAAATTTTACTCTTAGGCTATAGACACAGATGATTAGAAGGGTCGCATGACCATTAATATATCTAGGAGGGGTTTGGAGGAAGGGAAGTTTGAGGGGAGAAGATGAGATCAGCCCTGGGCATGTTGAATTTTAGATTACAGCTGGACATCAGAATGTAAGCGCGTTTGAGAGATAGGTCAGTTGTTTCTCAGTTGTCTGACTCTTCATCATCTCATTTGACTTGTTTTTTTTTGGCAAAGATATTGGAATAGTTTGAAATTTCCTTTTCCAGCTCATTTTACAAATGAAGAAGCTGAGGCAAACAGGGTTAAATGACTTGCCCAGGATCACATAGCTAGCAGATGTTTGAAGCCAGATTTGAATTCAGGAAGAGGAGTCTTCCTGCCTCCAGGCCTAGCCCACTTTGAGAGATTAGGGCTGGATTAATAAATTTGGGAATCCTCATCACAGAAGTGATCATCTAATTCCTAGGAGTAGAAGAAATCAAGGGAGAGAATATATGATGAAGAAAAGAACCAGGACAGCCTCCTTGTGTGGCACTCATAATAGGGGATTGGAGACAATGAACTAGCTACATATGCTAGTTCATATGTCATACAGAGAGAAGAAATGCTGTCATACAGATAGAAGAAAGGACATAAAAATGTCACAGAAGCCAAAGAAGAAGAAAAGTGTCCAAAAGAAAGAAGTGGTCAGTCATGAAGAATCCTGCAGAGAAGTCAAGGAGAACAAGAAAAGGTCATTGGATCTCAATTGAGAAGTTGCTTGTCACCTTTGAGAATTTAATTTCTTTAGATTGATGGGACCAATCAATTAGCAAGCATTTATTGAGCACCTACAATGTGCTAGGCATTGTGGTAAGTGCTTGGGATACAAAGACAAAAGTGAAATAGTCCCAGATGCTCTTCAGGAGCTTCCATTCTATCAGAAGTAACTTCTCTACCAGAAGTCATGGGCAGCTAGGTGGCACAGTGAATAGAGTTCTGGGTCTAGAGTCAGGAAGCCCTGAGTTCAAATCCAACTTCAGACACTTACTAGCTGTGTGACCCTGGTCAAGTCACTTAACCCTATTTGCTTCAGTTTTCTCATCTGTAAAATGATCTGGAGAAGGAAATGCCAAGTCACACTTTTCTTTGCCAAGAAAACCCTCAAATGGGGTCACAGAGAGTCAGACATGACTGAAACAACTGAACAACAACCAGAAGTCACATTGTAAGGTTTGATAAGTGAATCAGTGGTGTGGAAATGGAAGCAGGGAGTACAGACTACTCTTTCTAGGAGCTGAGCAGGCAAACAGACGAGAAATATAGGGTGGTAGCTTGAAGAGGATTGCAGGGTCATGGTGAGATCTGTAAAGAGATGGGGAAAGGGTAAGCATTTTAGTATCCATACAGTGGGGAAGAGCAGATAGGGAGAGACTGAGAATGAGAGAGACAGAGAGATAATTGGTGGATAAACCTCCCAGAAGAACACCAGCAGCAGGTGAGATCCAGGTTCCAAATGGAGAGGGGAGTTTGTTGAGAATGTCTGCCTCATCCTTTGAGAATGGAGCAGGATAAGAGAATGTGGGTGATGGTGTAAAGTGGTTCTCAAACTTCTGCATAAAGTAAGAGTTGAGAAAGGGTGGGAGTTGGTGGGGAGAGTTGGGGGTTAAGGAGGGAGTAGATTTGAAAAACCATTATGAATGCTATGGTACAGAGTCAATCAAAGACAAATTAAAGGAGACCATACAGTGTTGAGAAGGCAGTTGAGGTTAGGTAATATGAATTCATAAAGAATTTAATTTACATGGACTTGCAAATTCCTCCTACAATGTTGAGTAACCTATGAGTAGAAAATGAGAAGACAGATAGTGAGGACAAACCAGAATTCAGGATTAATAGCATGGGAGAAACAGAAGAACAAGGGCTCATGTGATTTCAGGATGGAGTATGGTGCCATATTAAGCTGCTTAACTACAGGGTCAAGAGTCTTAAGGAACACAGAGAAAGATAGGGGAAAAAGTTGAGGACAAAGATATTTAGGAGAAATGAGGCAGTAGCAGAGAAAGAACTAATAAAAACGTTAAGTTTTGGGCCTGATTCCTTTAAAGTATTTGTTGTCTTGCTATGTGTCAGGGGTGCTGACATCATTGATAGCATAAAGGACTCGGGAAGGATACCTAATAAAGAGATCAATAGTTCAAATAGCTTTTAAAGGGATAATAGCCCCTAAGAGAGCAAAATCACTTAATGAAATAAAAATAAGCCATTAAGATATACTTGTAGGGAAAAGCTTTGGACATGGTAAGCCGATTTGGAACAGTCTGTGAACATATAAACTTGGGTTTTTCAGAAGGAATATTTCATTGGTACAATTATATTTTAAAAAATGAAGCAGAATGGCTTTGTTTTTCTATAAACTGTCTTCCAAGGAAATATTATTGCTAAAGGTCCAGGTCTCCATAGGGTATATAACCAGTAGGAATAAAATACTGTGGAAATAGCCCTAAGACAACTCAGTTTTGCATATAACATTTTCAGTGGTAATATGGCGTATATTATTTTTCATCTGAAAACTATCATTGCTCCTTTAAATATATGATTGAAATATGAAATTGCTGCCTTCTCAAGTATTATTTCTATTGTATCTTTGGGCAAAAAAGTTATTTCATAGGAACACATCTCCAATTTTATAATGGTGGAGGAAGAAGAAATGATTCAATTTACTGAGATTTCTTTCTGCAACATTTCCAGGATCCATCTATTCCATAAAGTAAGGTATACCAAAGATTACTTTTACTTAAATGTGTGTATACATACTTTTGGTTTCCTTTTAAGCCTGGAAAATTTCCTTTTCTTTTTTATGAATACATATTATATATAAAGAATTGGAAATAGATTGAAGAAAACTTCCATTGTTACAAATAAAATAAGCAGTCATTATAAATTAGCCAAGAAGAAAACTCCAGGGTAGAACCAGAAATGGAAGAGTCACAAAGCTAATCTAAGAATTTAAATATAATAGAAATATATGATAGAGAAGCACTTAAAAGGAAATTTTAATCCATCAAACAAATCTTAAATATCACTTTGGGGATGTTGCATAATTCACTTATCATCATGAGTAACTGATAATCATGAAATAAAATGACAGCAGCTTAAATACAACCTTAAAAAGATGAAGTATCTTTCCCTTAATTAATGTCTACAAAGAGCTTTAATGATGAAAAGTGCTATTAAGTGCCAAGTATTATTAATTATTTTCTACTGCGGGAGGGATTGAGTCCTCATTACAGCCTGTTTTAAATATTTTTAAATATTTACAAAGTAAGCAAATGCAAACAAGCCAAATAAAAAGATATGTTCCTTTCTAGTTGAAATTATGAACAAAATCTAGAGGGAAAATATTACTTACCTAATAAATACAGGAAGTTCAACAAGTACTTCAAAAAGATCTGGTACTATTTTTGTCTTATTTTTCTTCTCTTATAATTCTGTTATTTATATAAACTGAGGAGTATTTGTACCACAAGTAACAAAGGACCAATTTCAAATACAAACTCCAGTGGATTGCTGATAGTGATGATGATGTTAATGATGATGATGATGATGATGATGATGATGATAGCAGCTAATATTTACATAGTGCTTACTATGTGCCAGGCACTGTGCTAACCACTTTACAATTATTATCTCATTTGATCATCATAACAATCCTGGGAGGTAGGTGCTATTATTATTCCCTCAAATGAGGAAACTGAGGAAAAAGAGGTAAAATGACTTGCCTAGGGCCATACAGCTAGCAAGGATGTGAAGCTGGATTTGAACTCTGGTTTCTTGACTCTAGGCCCAGTGCTCTATTCACCATACCACCCAGTTGCCCCAAAGTGTGGGTGGTATTCACTCTAATGATTTTAAATTGTGATCCTTCTATGCTTGACCATCCTGTGTGACTCTTATCCAGGTCTTTTTCTAAGTTAGCCACAAGGGATTCATCTAATGTTACGGGGTGGGACATGGGGGTGGAAGTCTTCCTTAAATTCTATTGACATCTAAAGGATACCAATAGAATATTTAGTATCTCTATTGGTTATGCCTCACACTAGCAATGTGGCATGCTCTAACTTTTTGCTTGTCCATTTCTTTGATGATATTCTTTGTATCCTTTTATATCCTTTTTCCTTCTTAATTCCTTGTATTTAATGTTTGGTAGCCTCCTCAGTAGCACTAGGCACCTTTCAATTTCACTTTATATTAACTTTAACTTCATTGAATCAGATACTGTACTGTTCCATGTTTCATAGCTATGCAACATCGATAAAAATATGTGGATTGAAAACATGGGTGTGTATTTCAAGGAGAATGTTTTTCTGAGTGAGACATAATGTGTATGTGTATACAAACATATATATAATTTATAAAATATATGTGCATATATACATACACATACATATACATGTAATATACATATACTCTATAGGTTGTTCATCCAAGTGTCTGGGGGTCCTCATCATCCACAAAGAATCCCTTTTCATCTTGGACTATCAATGGAATTTCCCCCATGATCATGGTGAACATCTTTAGTCAGCATATGTCTTACTTGATGGTAATGAGCAAACAATCACCAAAGTTACTTCTGTTGCTATATCTTTCAAGAAATCTTGTATAATTCTGATATGTCCTAAAAGACACTAAACTGGAGAAGAGATTTTAAGGCAATTTTTGTTCTACTGAATAAAATGCTTTAAAAAATAGTCAACAAACAGTAAAAAGCATATCTTATGCTCTCTGTATCTTTCAGTCAATCATATGTATAATATAACATGAGTCAAGTGTGTCAGCGCAAGCTGGGGGAACATTCCCAATGGCCTGTCTACACAATCAATTAGGATGTATGAGGAGTTCAGGGTGGACTGTCATCTTTGGTGTGAAGGCTTGATGATCCCTTTTCAGGGCTGCTCATCCACCTTTGGTGTCCACTTCATTGACCCAACTCTTGCCTGTGGCTCCAAGAAGCTGTACCACGTGCAGCGGCCACACCCCAGCAAAACCATCTCAGCAGATGGGCTAAACCATATTGAGGGTAACTGATAGGCCTCATTCCATTGGTGAGTTGGAGGATGTTTACTTCAAGCACATAGAGACTTCCTCTGGTTGAATGGGTAGATGAGAAAAATTTGTTCCAATGGCCATGAAGGTGCTTGAAGCAGGCACTGTGGAGCACTTAGAGCTTGGTCAGACATCCCAGATGCCAAGGTCATCCCTTACTTCCCAGACCATCACCAGTCATTTTGCCTGTACTTTGAACAAAAAGAATGAGGCTGATGACTTTGTACACTCAGCCTCATTTAAGTCCAGTTCACCCAGGAGTCAAGACATCACCCATGATGTCCTTGGTCCTCTTAGAAAACTAAGAAGAAACAAGAACAAAATCATTTGTATGATGGTTGTGATACACTGTCTTCTTCCTTCTGGTAACATCATAAAGCAAGTCCTTAACACAGATCTAGATTATCTTTAGGGGAAAAATTGTATTGATGGGAAATTAGGTTTAGGGGTGAGAAGTTGTTTGCATTCCTTTAGTTGCATTTTTCTTCTTGGTAATAATAAAATCCAAGATTTTTCCATGCCTTCAGGTATTTTCTGTTTCTTCATATACCTGGAAGATTGAGTCATCAATATCTTTAAAACTGTGCTTCATTCATCATAGTGCACCTTGATGTATACTTGTTCTTGTTTGCCTGTTTTTCCCATCTTTGCTTTCTTCATATCCATTTCCAGTGCCTTTAGGAATATATCCTGGCCCGGGAAGTTATAAATTAAATGTGGTCTTTGGAAAGTCTGCTATAAAAAATTGCCAATTTTTGGTCCATCTTTTGTCTCTCTGTCATCCTCCCTCCAGTTTCACCATTAAGTTCTCTCAAAGTGACTTGGCGTGGTTGATGTTATCACTTTCCTTAACATGGTTTGCCCACCCATGGCTTTTCGCTGATTTCTGAGTTGATAATGCACATAATATTCCACCATTCTCCTCTTCAAGTTTTACAAACTCATTTATATTCTAAACCACCATTGTTCTTGGCTGCCATATATCGCTTGTTGCTGAGTAAATCAAGAGTTTTGTGGCTTGGGTGCTTTGTGTTAATTGATATATATGGCAGTTAGACTTCTGTGTGAAATTTGACTCCATGGTGACATCCTTTTCCCATCCTTTCCCCATAATTTGGCACCATTGATTCCCTTAAATGTATTAAATTACAGTTGTTTTCATTGTACATCACTTAAAAAATTATTATTCTTTCCTTTTATGTTGTATTGATTTGTATATCAATACAGCTTTAGCAAGTTGTTGATCTGACTATGCACTGAGAACTGATTCAGGAATGACTCCTACCTAAATAATGAGTCATTCATTTTTAGTGATGTAATTTTGTGCTTACCATGTCTGGTATCTTCTGATTCTTTTTTTCAGAGAAAGTATTCACGATGTACAGGTGTACATCCTTATTTTGGAAACATATTTTCCAATTTTTTTCCACAAGTTTATTCTTACCTTTGCATTGAAGTCAGCCTAAATTCAAATCTGGCCAAAGACACTTTACTAGCTGTGTGACTCTGAACAAATCCTTTAACCTCTGTTTGCCTCAGTTTCCTCATCAGTAAAACAAGAATAATAATAACACCTACCTCTTAGGTTGTTGTGAGGCTCACATGAGATAATACTTGTAAAACACTTAGCACAGTGCCTGGTAAGTAGTAAGTGCTATATAAGTGCTAGTTATTAGCTATTATTATTAAATTTGATTTAATATATTTATTGTATATAATATGTATTATTACATACAATATATACTATATATTAATATTTAATTTTAATATATTAAATTAAATTAAATTAAATATATTTTTTCTACCTCTTCATCCTCTACAGCCAATGTTGACACATGAATTCAATTTTATTAATCTCAATAAGCACTTTTAAGCACAATTATTTGCTAGATGCTGAGGATACAAAGACAGGAATGAATTAATTCCTGTCCTCAAGGAGTTTACATTTCATTATCAATTTTTTTAAATGATAAAATTGACAATCATCAGTAAACACAAACTTTGGACAATGAAAAAGAAAAGCACAAGGAAAGGGCTTGTATAAACAACTGAACTTCTGTCATGCACAATTTGGTGATTTCTTTGAAAATATTTCACATGAACACTGATACATGAGGTACCCAAGTGTGCCATGAAATGAATTTTGTTGTTGCTTTGGATGTAAGATAAAGGCAACTTCTTCACCTCCTTTATTTGTCTTTTTAAGAAGATCCTTAAACCATTTTCCACTTACTTTAAATTTCCTTTTGTCTCACGTTTTTATGTATAGCAAGAATGTCCCAATCATAGATAATGGAACTGAAGCTCAGAAAGTTGGTTAACTTGCCCAGGGTCACATAGCCAGTAAGTCTCTGAAGGTGAATTCAAACTCAGTTCTTCCTTCTCCAAGTACAGGAAGGGTGGCTAAATAGGTAGTGGGGCTACAACCCTATCCTGACTGGGGAATTCACTATAGTTATTTTCCTTCCTTTAGTCTTCAACTAAAAGTCTTCACTGTCAGCCCTCACATCCCACTCCAGTGACCCAAAGTCACTTGGTATTATTTAGCTTGGTCAAGAGGATGTTCAGGGGGATATATTTCAAGGAAAATCATGTGAAAGAATTGTTCTTATTCTTCTTGAGATGAGAATAAGAATCAATGACAATAACTTACAGGGAGAGGGGAGGGAGCAGATTTTGTTTGAAAATAAGGAAGATCTTCATTACAATTACAAATGCCCCCAAATGGGATTAGTTGCCTTGAAAGATAACTGATTACCTATTGTGGGAGAGACCAGCAAAGATCAGATGACCATATGCTTCAGGAAGAGGTCATATTGCTCAGAGGATTCTAGACCCAGTTCTGTCACATATTAGCTGCATGACCTTAAGCAAGTTAATCTCTCTGGGACTCAATTTCTTTATTTGTAAAATCAGGTCATAAATTCTTAGGTTCAGAAACATCCCAGGCCTTTTGGGACTGCACTGGTTTGGAATCTCTCCCCAGTGCTTCCATTGGACATGACTTAGACAAAGGAATGGCACAAGAATGATATTAATTGGATATTCACACCTGCAATTTGTCCTCTATTTCATATTACATTCTCTTTGTAGGAAGTGCCAAGGGAAAGGGAGATACCTGGAAGAAAAAAAAATAGTTTGTCTTCAGTTTTTTTCCATTTTTGGGGGGAAGCAGACCACTTTACTTCGACCACTTATGGAAGAAACTTGGCAACTCAAGGGACCAGATGTTCAGCTCTGGGCTACATTCCTGCTGCCCCTGTATTTAGCTTTATGACTGGTTGCTTGCCTAGATCCTCCCTGGTCCAGATGGCATGGTGCTGAATTAGAGCTAGCTGATGCCTAGTTCCCTTATCCTTTTTTTGAGTTACCATTTCCACTCATGAGTGATCATTTCCTATGAGTTCCAATAATGTTTCACCTGTGAAATGTACTGCATAATTATGTTGTTTTCTTAATTATCCTTGATGACAAAGCTATAAAAATGGAACCAGAAATCTCAAACACAAAACCAAGTGTTTGTCTATGACAGCAAGGTCAGTAAGTAAGCATTTATTAAATGCTTACAAAGTTCCAGGCACTGTACAGAATAGTCCCCCTGTCCCAATAGTCTACAAATAATGCCCATTACCTGAGATTTTTAGGAGTAATCAGAGCACAGTTGAGTCACTATACATTGCCTGTTCATTATAGAGGCCGTCTGAAAAGAAACTACATAGTAATTGTGAAAGATTTGGGGAATACTGTAGCATAATATTTTCATATCTCTGTATTTGATGTGGTTATCATCATCATCAACATCACCACTGCCATCACCATCATCATTATCAACAAGCATTTATTAAGTACTTACTATATACTAAACATTGTTCCAAGTGCTGGGGGAAGAAAGATGAAAGCCATCTACAATGATTTTGGGGGGAGGAGCTACTTTTCATTTTCTAGAACCTTTGGCCACTGAAGTGGGAGGTAAGGGCTGACAGTGACAACTCTGAATTGGGAATAGGAGGGGAAGTACCTGTGGTGAAGTTCCTAGTCAGGGCAGGGTATAGGCACTTCTACCCATTTAGCCACCCCTCTTGGGCCTGGAGTCAGAAAGAGCTGAATTTTGCATCCTGCCTTAGACACTGGACAATTGACCCTTTGTTGTTGTTATTGAGTCATTTCAGTCAAGTCCAACTCTTCATGACCCCATTTCAGGTTTTTCTTGGCAAAGGTACTAGAGTGGCTTGCCATTTCCTTTTCCAGATCATTTTCCAAATGAGGAAACCGAGGCAAACAGAATTAAGTGACTTGCCCAGGGTCACACAGCTAGTAAGTATCTGAAGTGGGATTTAAACTCAGAATGAGTCTTCTTGAATCAAGGCCAGGCATTCTATGTACTATGGCGCCGCCTACCTGCCCCTAAGCAAGTCATTTAACCTCTCTCAGTCCCAATTGGCTTCTGTAAAATGGAAGTAATAATAGCAACTACCTCCTAGAGTTTTTGTGAGTATTGGATGAGAACATATATGAATTGCTTTAGAAGTCTTAACACACTATATAAAAGCTAGGTATTTATTGTTATTTATTATTATTATATTCCTTGTTGAAATCCATACAAACTGTGGCAGTGATAGAGAGAAGATGGGTTGCAATCACCTTAGAAATCTACAAAAATAGAATTGCCAAATCTCAAGAAAACAAAGAATCTCAAAGGTGCCCACGGGTCTCTAACTCAAATAGAAAGCAGGGCCACTAACTGGTATGTGAGGATCCTTGAAGGCTGTATATTGACTTAGTTTTGAAATGTAATATTTTCTAAGTTATATTGTGTTTTTTTATTTTGTTAAATATTTACCAATTACATTTTAATCTGGCTCAGTCAGAAGTATTGTGCGCCTCATGTTTGACACCTCTGCTCTGGATCAACTCATAAATGAGCAGGAATCCCCCATGCAATCAATCAACAAGTCAATAAGTATTTATTAACCTTAATATGTGTCAAACACCATACTAAGCACTGGGGGGAGGGGGGAGAGATACAAAGAAAGGTGAAAACAGTTCCTGACATCAATGAGTTTACATTTCTTTTAATTTTTTATACTTATACCTTATTTATGTAAACATTAATTTAAAAAAGTGTTTGAGTTCCAAATTCTTTCTCCTTTCAGCCCCTCCCCCACCCATTAAGAGCAAACAATATGATATCAATTATACATGTGAAGTCATGCAAAACATATTTCCATATTAGTCATGTTGCTAAAAGGCAAGAAAAATAAAGAAAGTGAAAAAGTATGCTTCAATCTACATTCAGAGTTCATCAGCTCTCTCTCTGGTGGTGAGTAGCATTTTTCATCATGGGCCCTTTGGAATTGTCTTGGATCATTATATTGATTAGAGTAGATAAGTTTTTCATAGTTTATCGTTATTATATTATTGCTGTTACTCTGTACAATGTTTTCTTTGGTTTTGCTCAATTCACTTTGCATTGGTTCTTATACATCTTCCCAGATTTTTCTGAAGCCACCCCTCTTGCCATTTCTTATAGCACAATAGTATACCATCATAATCATGTTTCACAACTTGTTCAGCCATTCTTTAATTGATTGGAAACCTCAAAATTTCCAATTCTTTGGCACCACAAAAAGAGCTGCTATAAATATTTTTGTACATTTAGATCATTTTCCTTTTTCTTTGGTTTCTTTGGGATACATCCCTAGTAGCAATATTATTGGGTCACAGGATATGCACGATTTTACAGCCATTTGAGCATAGTTCCAAACTGTTCTTCAGAATGACTGGACCAATTCATAACTCCACCTCCAATACGCTAATGTACCTATTTCCCACGTCCCCTTTAATATTTGTCATTTTCCTTTTCTGTCCTGTTAGCCAATCTGATAGTTGTAAGATGGTACCTCAGAGTTGTTTTAATTTGCATTTCTCTAATCAATAGTTATTTAGAACATTTTATATGTAAATTGATAGCTTCATTTCTTCTTCTAAAAACTACCTGTTCATATTTTATGACTCTTTATCAGTTGGGGAATAGCTCTTATTTTTATAGATTTGGCTCAGTACTCTATATATTTGAGAAGTGAAGCCTTTATCAGAAAATCTTTCTGTAATTCTCATTACCACCATACAGTATTTCCTCCTTCCCCCATTTCCTGCTTTCCTTCTAATTTTGACTGCATTTGGTTTTGTTTGTACAAAAATGTTTTAATTTCATGTAATCAAAATTATCCATTTTACTTCATATGATATTCTCTATCTTTGTTTGGTCATAAACTCTTCTCTGATCCATAGAGCTGACGGGTAAATTTTTCCATGTTCCCTTAATTTGCTTATGATATCACTCTTTATGTCTAAATCATGTACCATTTTGAACTTACCTTGGCATACGGTGTGAGATGTTGGTCTATGCCAAATTTTTTCCAAACTTGTTTCTAGTTTTCCCAACAATTTTTGTCAAATGGTGAGTTCTTACCTCAAAAGCTTAGATTTTTGGGTTTATCAAACACTAGATTACTATGGTCATTTATTACTTTGTATTATGTACCCCATCTGTTCCACTGATCTATCAACTGATTTCTTTTTGTGAGGCATTTGGGGTTAAGTGACTTGCCCAGAGTCACATAGCTAGTAAGTGTTATGTATTTGAGTCTGGATTTTAATTCAGGTTCTCCTGACTCCAGTGCCAGTTGTCTATTCACTGAACTACCTAGCTGCCCCCAACCAATCTATTTTTAACCAGTACCAGATTGTTTTCATGATTATCACTTTGTAATATAGTTTGAAATTAAGTACTGCTAGCTTACCTTCCTCCTTCATGCCCAATCTGGCCAACCTTCACTCCCCTCCCATCTCTGCCCAATTTTCAGCTGTTTTATGTGCTGCCTTCTCCCATTTTGGTTATGGCATCATACTGTTGACTCACACTGAACTTACAGTTCATTAAATCCCCAGATACATTTTCAGGCAAATGGAGGGTTAGCCTAACCTTCCTCATCTTGTACCTGTGGATGAGATTTTTTTTAACTGAGGTGTATGATTTTGCATATATTCCTAATGAATTGTATCTTCCTAGATTTAGTATATTGCTCTACTCTGTCAATATCTTTTTGGTTCCTGACAGTCACCTGGTGTGTTACCCATCAATTGTCCCAGCTTCATGTTATCTGAATATTTGATAAGTGAGCCATCTATATCTTACAGAGAAATTCCTTTGGGTTTATCTCCTGGTGAACAATGCAAATATTACCAGGAAAGATAACACATGAAACTAAATCTTGGAGATTTCTTAGATTGTCTTTCATCTTGACTATCACAAAGCAAATGACAAGACTAATTTTTTGGGAGATGGGGAGATGCTGAAATGGAAGAGAAAGACTATGAAAGGAGCATCATAGGTTAGCCTTATACTCCTTACTGTTATTTCCTGAGCTAACTCTGAGGCCTGGGGCCTCACCCACTGGCAGCAACTATATGTTGGTGTTCAGAACATCATTTTCTCTGAAATCCCCCAATGAGGGCAACTACACTATCAATTGTGTTGAATATAATCTAAATTTGTGAATTATATTCCTAACCCTTGAGGAAAATTCTCAGGAAGTGGTTTGAATGCAAGATTACATATTAGAAGTTTCAGGAAACTGTTTTACTTATTATCTCTTGCCAGGGACCAAGCATTAAAGTTCTTTACTTCATCAGAGTGAGTGAGCATTTTGGTGCCAGAAATTATATTACTCCCTGTGGTTCACCCTAGTATCCAGCATGGATATTTCATTAAGCTTTAAATATAGATATATTGAGCCAAGATGCTCATCACCACAGGCTTCTTCCCTGTATATGCATTCATATTCTCTTTCTCTCTAGGCTGAATCTGTTTTTCTAAGGGTCATATGGGAATGATTTGTCTCTGAAACATCCTCCCCTCCACCTTTCTGTCTTCCTTTCTTATATTCCATGACTTTAGTGTGTAGACAGCAATGGGGAAAGGTACCTAATGATAGTAGAATATAAGATGCAAAATAGCAAGCTGCTATAGGGAGGAGAGATGAGGGTAATTGTCAAGAGATAAATTGCCATTGGAAAGAATATCAAGGATGTGGTGGTGGGTGGAGAATGTTGATAGCCTGCGCAATATAGTACTTTTTAAAATGTTCTTTTCTATGGATTAAAATAATTGCTCATTTATGCCAGCAAAAGGTACTTTAGATCAATTTTGGAAACCTTATTATTGGAATGTGCTAAATTTTAATTATTCCACTTCCTGCCTAGTATATTAATGTTGTGATTACCCTTGAAAGGGTATTACCCATGGTGATTTATGCAAAACTTCATTGGCTCTATGGCTCTATCAGTTTCAATTAAAACAAGCCATGGAGAATGATTGTAGGCTGTAGATCATCATTATTTTCTCTAGAAGGCATGGCCAGTTTACTTAATGCATTACCTTTATTTAGTGGTCTGGAACCATTGCTTCCTTTCATCAGTGAACCACAGAGGGAAAAACAAAAACCAGAGATTTAGAGCCTGGTGGTCTTGGATTTGGGGTTGTGATCATATAGTACAATGTGCTTTGCCTGTGAGACGATTAGGGCCGACACTTCCCTTGTCTGAAATGTTCAAGGCTGAGCAGACCAAGAGGAAACTCTCAAATAGTTAACATTTCCTGGTTTCTTCAGCAGTGTTTGGTCAATCTCCTGGCCCCATAGATTCTTGGATCCAACCATTAAGTAGGCATCCTTTCTGCAATGGAGAGCTGAGCTATGTGCTCATTTATCTCAATGATTTGAGTTTTCTAGAGGTCAAATGGGTTTACATGGTGAATCCCCAGTCCCCACTTTCTCTAATTAGTAACTTGGTCATGCAGCCATTCAAATTTCATTTTTGCCTGGCAGTTCTCCCTATACATCTTCCAAACTGTGTCACATAGCTTGGCTGCCAGCACTAGGAGGAGTTCTTCCTGAGCACTGGGGACCCTTCAGCCAACCCTGATTTCAGTGCTAGTTTCATTTTAATCAATCACATTGGGAAACTCCCAAACACAGAGTGCCCACCCTTTGCCAATTATGTGCTCTGTGTACAGTTTGCCAGGAGTGGGCCATATTTTGCATGAAAGGGAGTAGTCTGAAGCATCTTCATCCTAACAACAAGTCTAAGGTCTCCCGCCATTATTGAATCATAGAATCTAAATAGTGGGTGGACATTCAGGAGGTCATTTAGTCTACCTTTTTCCTTCAGACAGCTAAAAGCTTAAACTGGATGATTTAAACTGGCTCAATCACACAATGAGTGCATTTCTATTCTACTATAGTAAAAAGAGCCTGGTACTATGCACTATCCAAGGTTGTCGAATCTTGCTCTTGAAAGATTGCCAAGGACAGAGTCTACAAGTCACTCTTGTAATGCAAGTGCTACTTCTCTCTCTCTCTCTCTCTCTCTCTCTCTCTCTCTCTCTCTCTCTCTCTCTCTTTCTCATTTTGGTGGGGGCAGACCTGTAACTTTATTAGCATAATGGACCCCAGGTAAGGAAACTCCCTCTACCAATGCAGATGGTTGCTTGTTCTACAACATAGAGACTTAAAAAACTGTCTGGGAGCATCAAGAGGTAAAATGACTTATCTACATCATAATACATAATCCACAAATTAACTACAAGGGAAATATAAAGGAAGACACTATCTGCATTCAGAAAAAGAACTAATAAATAGAAGTAGGTATAGAATGATTTTGTGTATACATACATATTTGTATCTAATGGTAGCCATCTTTAGGTTGGGGGGGTAGGAGAGAAGAAAAAAGAAAAAAATTTACATGACAGCTATTATATATCTAAAAGGAATAGTAAGTGGTATATAATAGTTTTGCAGTTTCATGTGCAGTCATCTTTTTTATTATGATATGTCATGAAAATGCTTGTTTTATTCTATAAATTAAAAATAAAATAAATAAAAACTTTAAAAAGAGATAAAATGGCTTATCCACATAATACAGTCATTGTATATCAGAGGATGGATTGAAGCCAGGTTTCTCTTTTTCAGACACTACACCATTCTTCCTCCTCACAAACATTGCCTTAGGAATAGCCTTAATCCCACTGGAATAAGCAAACAACATCTACTGTTGCAGGTCATTATCTTGTCTACAAATTACAGTCAGAGAATTGATTAGAACAAGGGAGGGTTAAATGACTTGTCCAGGGTCACAAAATCCTTATGTATCAGTTTGGCCTCTAACTTAGGTTTTCCTGGTTCCAGGGTCAGTTATCTACCAACCATGCCAAAATAGGTAGATGTAGGCATGTATAAATATATAGAAAGATAGTATAGGAATGTATCTTGGCCGTGTACCAGCTGTGTGACCCTGGACAAGTCACTTACCCTCTGTTTTCCTCAGCTTCCTCAATTGTAAAGTGAGGATAATAAAAGCATCCACTTCACAAGGTTTTTGTGAGGACCAAATGAAATATTTGTGAAATATTTAGCACAGTGCCTGGTACAGAGTTATATAAATGCTTATTCCCTTTCCTCTCTCTCTTCTTTCTCCCAAGTCTAGGGCATTTTGCATACTGTTGAGTATGTGAAAATATTTCTCCAGGTTGGTGGAGAAACAGGGAACTAAGGCAAACAGAAGTTAAGTGACTTGCTGAAGGTCACAGCTAGTAAATCTGAAGCTGTATGTGAACTCAGTTCTTCCAAACTTCAGATCAGCCCACTATCCACTGTGGAAGGAAGAGATAGTAGTGATATGGAGCAAAGAGTTTATAAGGAAAAATTAGTGGCAAAGATAATGTTCATATTCACTATTTTAATATAATCCAGTGCTAAGATGTGCTAAGTGACAAGGGTTCTTTTAGCCTTTTCCATGCCATGTAAATCTAGATTCAATACTCTTTTCTTCTTCTTCTGATTGGTTTAGGGTTATAGGCGACATTTGAAAAGTGTTTTTTATCACTGAGCCTATTAGAAGCATGAAACCTTTGATAAGATAGTACCTGAATCCCCTTCCATTCTTATCTCATCATAATTATCTTCTCTGGCTTGATGGTACCCCAAATCTAGAGGGAAGCAGTACCTTTCACATCTTCAAGTCATTGGACAAGAAAGCACCTTGGAGTAAAACACCATGAAATAAATTTAACACAAAAAATAAAGCAATGTTGCTCAAGAGAGAGTGTGAGATTTACTGAGAACTCCCAAGCATCGGGACTATCAGGGCAAATTTGTAGCTTAGTACAAACCTGGAAATTTATTTGTGATAGAGTTAGATTTAGAGCCATGAACACTTGAGTTTGAATCCTTCCCCATATACTTACTTACTTACATATATACATATGACTTAACCTCTCTTGGCCTCAATTTCTTTCATGTAAAATGAGGCTAATAATAAGTACTTATCTCATAGGGTTGTTGTAAAGACCAAATGAGATAATAAAGATAAAGCAGATGGTAAACATTAAAGAGCTATATTAATATTAGCCATTATCATAATTATTATGTTATTAAAGTTATTATTATTGAAATTGACATATATGTGTGTGTGTATGTATATATGTATATATCTATGTATATATATATATGTATATATATATGTATATACATATAATGAAAATAGAATCCTGGAATATACATCCTAAGAATATAAGAAACATAATTATTCTTGGAAAGAGTGTAGATTGGTTGTAGATTAGCAATTGATACCTTTCTTCAGCCTACAAAGTGCTAGTGTACACAGAAGACCACATGAACCTCCCAACTCCTAAAAGACAGGGTGAAAAATAAAAAAAATATAAAGGAATGGTCACTCCCTCATCCTCCAGTCCATGGAGGAACTGAGAAGTCATTGTGTTCCCCACTTTTACAAAGCAAAACACATGATTGGAACACATCTGAAAGGTTATTACTCTTTTGGTTGATGGGAAGAGAAGAAATTGAGACAAAAATCAGGAGGAAAGGCCCCAGAAAACCTCCTGAGGCCCTGTCTACTACTTTTGATCAAATGAGATTACACATTCTTCTCTCTTTCTAAAAATAAAGTCTGCTCCTTGGCTCCTCCCGAAGTGTTGACAATATTTTGCCTACATTACAAGCTCTTCTTGTGAATAAGTCAGCTATGAATTGCAAGATCTTCCCCACTAATAAACAGAAAGTCACCCTCTCTCTTGGGTCTACACAACTCATTGGGAATTACGGTTTTTAATCATAGTTTCTGTCATACTCATCATAGAAAGTTTTGCCCTCAATCTATGACCTACTGGAAACCATTCCTGCACTGGTTGTAGAAATAAGCAAGGAAGAGGATGGTACCAATTCTAAACAATTAGAAGGCAATTTAGAGTCACTTGTTAGGTGTAATATTTCCTGGGCTGGCTGAACTGAGGAAGCCTCATAACATGTTGGATAACCTGCTTCTTTGCCTCATAGTATGCTCAAAGTCTTTTCTGTAATGGGTATCCTATTTTCAATTGAAACAGTAGATCAAGCCTTTGAGGAGTAGATGCCCCACTTTAGCTCACTATCTAGAATACAGATATAGATATAGATGATAGATGGGTAAATGATATACTAAGTACTAACTATATACCAGGCACTGTGCTAAATGCTCAGAATAAAAATAAATGTAAAAAAGCAGTTTCTACTACCTTTAAGAAGCTTGAATTCTTATAGAGAAAACACCACACAAAAAGGAGTTAGAAGGGGACTGGAGGAAAGATACCATAGGGGAAAGATGGGAAATCTTGGAGAGTCAGGAGTGGAATTGGGATAGAAGTGAGTATGGGTGGCCTGAACACTTCCTGAAATGGGTAAAAACTGAGTAAAAACTCACTAGTCAAAGGAGGGGGCCCGGGTACTCTGCTTTGACATATTTTCCACTTAGAGACCCACCTTGACATAGTCAGAATCATTGACTATCTATGCAGGATGAATTGAGTGACATTCAACACTCAAATCCTTTACCCACTCATGTGTAAAATTATACTATCAGCAATTTACTTCTTTTTGTTAAGAACTGCTGTCCCTCCTCTGTCCTTTAACATGTAATTATTCCTGAGGCCAGTAGTAGTAACATATTAAAACACTAAAAGAGTATGAGGAAGTTTAGTAGATTGCTTTCATCTCCATCAGGAAGGGCTGAGGCAAGAGAATGCTCTTGGAAGAGTACTGAAGAGGGGGAGATGGAGGAATTGCAGAAATTAGGCATGACCCAAGACGACCTATTTAGCACAGGGTTTTGCAGGAGGCTGTTACCTTGTCTGCTCCATCCCAACAAAGTTGCATTGTGATTAGCCCATGCTTCAATGCCAGTAGGCTGCCACCATTCTATCCAAACATTGCTGGTGACCTTGTCTTGTCACTGACTATTGAGAATGCCTCATAGGTGATCCTGATGAAGCCTGATATGACCCTGACTGAAGTCCAAGACTGACAGTCATATGGAAGGCTGGCCACACTGCCATGATTTTGCAGCCCTTCATTTAGGGAGGAAGCTGAATGTTTCATTAGTGCCACACTTTGTCTTCCAGCCTCTCCAAGGACATGTTAGTCTTTTAAATGTGTTGTTCTATCTGTCAATCAGTGTACCATTAGACAGTTGGACATGACGGACGAAGGCTCCTACAACTGTGTAAGGGTAGCACTGGGCAAAGAGTAAGCACATGAGAAATGTGACTATAATGCTTGTGTCTTAACTACCATTATAACACTTGTGTTTGTTGTCCTTTTAAGGAATGTACTTGAGAGGATTAACAAAATGATCTTATTAGATAGGCATTCCAGGCCCGAAGAGTGACTAACATTAGGTTCTTTCAAATGCCTAGATACTCTGGAAAAAGACAGCAGATATATAGGTATATAGCCTTAAGCTTTTAGATGTATTAAGCTGTAGGGAAGGTAAATTGTTCATTGATAGTTTTACACTTAAGTGCTCAAGAAGTAAAACTGTCAGGAAAATTAGGAAAGGGCCCCCACAATTCAATATGCCTTGAATTTAAAGCTTTTCACATTAATCAAAGTCTGAAAAAGAATATACATCAATCCAAACTTTATTTTATAAATCATATGGAATTGATTTCCTATAGCTATAGTTCTTCATTATTCTTGAAAGACAGAATGGGGATTCAAAACAACATTTTAATATGCATAGAGATATGTATGTTCCACATCTTTTGCTATGAAGATTTATTTTGTACTACATTTAGAATTTGTATTATTAATCATTCACCCCCCAAATAATATTTATTCATTGGTAAATTAAATGGACTGCAAAGTTCATTTGAAACTTCCAACCAAAAGTAAAATTTGGACTGATTATTTTTCAAAATCAAACAAAAGCAATCTAAGAAAACTAACACATTTTTCAAATGAATCTATTGGGGTCAGAGTAAGGCAAGGGGGTGGGGTGCAGGAAAACTGAGGGAAAATCAATTCTGTATTGGAGAGAGAATTTAATTTCTTCTTTCTGTAGATTTAAAGATGGTGACAAGGCTAACTAAAGTATCAACATGAACACCTATGGGGGTGGAGCCAAGATGGCGGAATAAAGGCAGGGACTTCCCTGAGCTCTCCCCCAAACCCCTCCAAATACCTTTTACAATTATTCTAAACAAATTCTACAGCAGCAGAACCAAAATAAAGATGGAGTGAAACAAATTTTCAGCCCAAGATGACTTGGAAGATCAACAGGAAAGTTCTGGAGTACCAGGGTGAGAGAAGAGCGTAGGCCAGTACAGACCAGTGCAGACCAGGCCTCGGCAAACTCAGAGCAGGCCTCAATGGCAGCAGTGGCAGTTTCCAGACCTCTTAGCCCACAGATGCCATAGACAACTTAGAAGGACAGCTGGAAAGGTCTGTGCCACCTGGGTGAGAGCGGAGCATAGTCCAGCATAGCCCGGCACAGGCTGTGCCAACACAGCCCCAACCCCAGCAAACCAGGAGCAGGCCTTGGGAGCGACTGAATCAGCAATGGCAGCAGTTGCTTCCAGAGCTCTTAGCCAGCAGACAGTAAGGGGGTTGAGCAACTGATCAGAAAATGATTATAGAGGTCTTTTTGCTAGCACTAAGACAAGACTCTGTTGCTTTGTCTATGCTTGGATCCAGGTTGTAGTCCTGGGAGCCAGTCCCAGGGCAAGGAAGAACACTAGCATAGCAGAGCTTGTGGTCACAGTAGAGGAAGGACTCTCCTCACAGTTCCAGGACAGAAAAGAGTGCTTGTGGTCTCTTACAGACCAGAACACAGGCCAGGAGAATAGTAAACACCTCTCCTTAGATCATAGCACTTGGAAGAATGAAAACTTACAGGTCTCTAGAAGTATCTCTGAAAACAGCTGCACAAACCTTTGAACCCTGGGAAAGTGCACCCTCCACTTTGGAAACAGAGCTTTACTTTATTTAACAAACAATTAAAAGTCAAGTAATAGGCTGGGAAAGTGACCAAACAATGGTGGGCAGGGAACTCTGACTATAGAAAGTTATTATGGTGACAAGGAAGATCAAAACACACACTCAGAAGAAGATGACAAAGTCAAAGCTCCTATGTCTAAAGCCTCCAAGAAAAATATGAATTAGTCTCAGGCCATGGAAGAGCCCAAAAAGGATTTTGAAAATCAAGTAAGAGAGGTGGAAGAAAAAGTGGGAAGAGAAGTAAGAATGATGCAAGAAAATAATGAAAAACAAGTCAACAGTTTGGCAAAAGAGACACAAAAAATACTGAGGAAAATAACACCTTAAAAAATAGACTAGGCCAAATGGTAAAAAAAACAAACAAACAAACAAACAAAAAAAAAAACGGTCCAAACAGACAATGAGGAGAAGAATGCCTTAAAAAGCAAAACTGGCCAAATGGAAAAGGAAGTCCAAAAACTCCCTGAAGAAAATACTTCCTTAAAAATTAGAATACAACAAATGGAAGCTAATGACTTTATGAGAAATCAAGAAACAATAAAACAAAACCAAAAGAATGAAAAAATAGAAGACAATGTGAAATATCTCATTGGAAAACAATTGACCTAGAAAATGTATCCAGGAGAGATAATTTAAAAATTATTGGACTACCCAAAAGCCATGATAAAAAAAAAAGAGCCTAGACATCATCTTTCAAGAAATTATCAAAGAAAACTACCCTGATATTCTAGAACCAGAGGACAAAATAGAAATTGAAAGAATCCACCAAAGAAAGAGATCCCAAAAGGAAAACTCCCAGGAATATTATAGCCAAATCCCAGAGTTCCCAGGTCAAGGAGAAAATATTGCTAGCAGCCAGAAAGAAACAATTCAAGAATGGTGGAGCAATAGTTAGGATAACACTAGATACAGCAGCTTCTACATTAAAAGATTAGAGGGCTTGGAATGTAATATTCTGGTGGGCAAAGGAGCTAAGATTACAACCAAGGATCACCTACCCAGCAAAAGTGAGTATAATCCTCCCAGAGAAAAATTAACATTCAATGAGGTAGAAGACTTTCAAGCATTCTTTTGTTTGTTTATTTTTTGCTAGGCAATGGCATTAAGTGATTTGCCCAAGGTCACACAGATAGTAATTGTCAAGTGTCTGAGGCTGGATTTGCACTTAGGTCCTTCTGACTCCAGTGCCAGTGCTCTATCCACTATGCCACCTAGCTGTCCCCAAGCATTCTTTTTTTTTAATTAATGTATTTGTTTTGAGTTTTCAACATTTACTTCCACAAGATTTTGAGTTCCAAATTTTCTCCCCATCTCTCCTCTCCCCACACACCAAAATAGTATGCATTCTGAATACCCCTTCCCTTTATCTGCCCTCCCTTCTATCACCTCCCCCTTCTCTTATCCCCTTCCCCTTCTATTTTCCTATAGGGGGCAGGATAGATTTCTATACCCCATTGACTAAATATTTTATTTGTTTTTATTTGTTTTTAAAACTTTGGGTTCCAAATTCTCTCCCTTCCTTCCTGCCCATCCACCCTCCCAAGCATTCTTGATGGAAAGACCAGAGTATTAGGGTAGTTAGAAGGAGTATACATGCATACATACATATATATTTATATATATATATGTGTGTGTGTGTGTGTGTGTATGTATAATATGTATGTATGTGTATATATATATATATATACAGAGAGAGACAGAGAGACACAGAGAGACAGAGACAGAGGGCACAGGTGTGAAATGAATATGAAGGGATGATATCTAAAAACAAAACTAGGGGTTGAGAGAGGAATATACTGGGAGAAAGAGAGTGGGAGAGGTAGACTTGGGGTAAATTATCTCACATAAAAGAGGCAAGAAAGAGTTTTTACAGTGGAGGGGAAGGGGGTGGGGAGGGGAAGAGGGTGGGGAGGTGAGGGGGAGTAAGTGAACCTTACTATCATCAGGATTGGCTCAAAGAGGGAATAACATACACATGCAATTGAGTATAGAAATCTATCCTACCCTATAGGAATGTAGGAGGGGAAGGGAATAAGAGAAGGGGGGCATGATAGAAGAGAGGGCAGATTGGGGGAGGGAGTAGTCAGAAACAAAACACTTTTAAGGAGGGACAGGAGAGAGAGAGAATAGAATAAAGGGGGGAGAGGATGGAGGGAAATACAGTTCTTGTGGTTTTCCCCTTTTGTTTATCTTCTTCCTTCACAACATGACTAATGTGGAAATATGTTTGATAGGACTGTACATGTATAGCCTATATCAGATTGCATGCTGTCTTTGGAAGGTGGAGGAAGAAAAAATTTGGAGCTCAAAATCTTGTAAAAATAAATGTTGAAAACTGTCTTCACATGTAATTGGAAAAAAATAAAATACTATTAAGTGAGGAAAACAAAACAAAACAAAAAAACATGAACACCTATGTTCAGTTTCAGCTTAGAAGCTCTTTGAGGGTAATCTCTAGTCTTCCTGACCTATATCTTGCCACTGGACTCAGATTGCTCTGGAAGAGAAAGAGAGCTGATGACCTTGCACAGCCCTCCTTCACTTAAATCCAGTTCACTTGCATGTCATGGTATCACCTCGCTGATGTCATGGTCCTCTTCTAGAATGAAGGAGAAACAGCAAGAAGAAGCTCTGAGTTGTAAGGGACCTCAGGCTATCTGGTCCAACCCATGTCTGATGAAGAATAAGCTCTACAATACACCCAACAGGACATCTTCCAGCCTTTGCTCAAAGCTTTCTAATGGGGAGCCCACTACTGCCCAAAACCTACTTTGAGGAGACCTAATTGAGAAAGAGTTTTTCTTTACATCAAGCTTTAATTCATGTCTTTGAAATTACTCTGGCTCCGCCTTAGTTCTATGTTCTCAAATAGTATGAATATAATTCTTCTTTTAGATGATACCTCTTCAACTACTTGAAGACAGCTATCATGCTCCCTTGAGTTCTCTCTTTTCTGGGCTAAATTTCCCTGGTGCCTTCAGTTGATCCTTATATGGCTTGAACTAGAGACCCTTCAAGAGAGTGTGTCAGTAAGTCCACTAATACTTGTTAAGTATCTACTATGGCAAGCACTGTGTTAAGCACTGGGGATACAAAGAAAGATAAAAACAAAACTAAACAAAACAAACAAACAAACAAAAATATTCCCTGCTCTCAAGGAGCTCACAGCATAAAGAGATAAGATGCAAGAAACTATGTACAAACAAGATATATTCAGGATAAATTGGGGGTAATCTCAGAGGAATGACCATAAGATTAAGGAGGACTGGGAAAGGTTTCTTATAGAAAGTGAGATTTTGTGGGGCATCTAGATGGCTCAGTGGATACAGCATGGGCCCTGGAGTCAGGAGGACCTGAGTTCAAATCTGGCCTCAGACACTAGCTAGCTGTGTGACCCTGGGCAAGTCACTTAACTCTCATTGCCACCAAAATAAAAAATAAAAAAAAATGAGACTTTAGTTGATACTTAGAGGAAACCAGGGAAGCCAGGATATGGAAATGAGGAGGGAGAGCATTCCAGATATAGGAGAGAGCCAGTGAAAATGCTCAACAACAAGGAGGCCAGTGATATTGGATTGCAGAAAACATTTATGTATGTGTGTATATATATATATGTATATTTATGAGTATGTGTATATATATGTATATGTTTATATATGTGTATGTATACAGTTATCCCTTCCACATCCCAATTTTCCTCATCATGGTTTCAATATATCATGGTTTGGTAGAAGAAATTAAATGGTAATTTTTTGGGAGTTTTGAGGAAGCCACAGAGGATACATAAAAAGTTTAGAAACTCAGAAAGGCACAGAACATGTGTAGTATTATATAGTATTAATATATTTTAGCTTTTCAATAGCACAATAATTCAGACTTCACCTCTGGGACAGAAGAAGGGCCAACAAATTTTAGGGGATTTTCTAGATCTTGGGGTTGCCATGCCCCTAATAGCCATGATGTGAAAGAGATAAGTGTATATATACAAGTGTGTGTATGTGTGTAATATACATTTGTAGGCACAAATATCTAGTAACAGCAAACTAAAGGAAATGAAATCAATTATAGGGTGGTGATGTGTTGGGTAAAACTTGTTTTCTCTGTCTTAACTTCTATGTTTCATCCTCAGGAAGAATTATAGAAAGTATGTCAACCATCTTAAACTGATCTAGCAAGAGGAAGAGTGCATCATAAATTTGGAGAACAATAAAAAGATCGAAGGTTCATTTTAGTTCACAATCAGAACATGTGGGAACAATTTAGTCTTTCAGAAGTGAACATTAGTGTTAATTAGGCCATAGGACATAAAATGGTCACATCCCTAGGAGAATATATTGTTCAGTTAGGGAAAAAAATCTTGAAGGACATAGACAATTTGAAGACAACATGGAGGATAGTAAATAAAGGTTCTGGAAAATAAGGTTAAGGAGAAAAAAATTATGTGAACTATTTTTTTTTAATTTTGATGAAGAAAATGCTTAAAGACTCAGGGAAATTGTGTAAATATCTTCAGATGAAGAAGGGCTGTAATGTGGAGAAAATGACCATTTTTCCTCAGTTTTAGCTAAGTCTAGAAAAAGAGTTAACTTTCCCAATCTGAGAGTTTAGTCACATAATAGATTTCTAAGGGAAAATCCAGCACATTTGGAGACCTTTAAGGAAAAGTTGAGAATATCTATAGTTATTTTGATAGAGTACAAAAATCTCTGAGATCTCCCATTATCATTCTGGATGCTCTTAAATCTGTCTTGGGAAAAAGACACTTTCTTGGGTGATACCCATGCTGCTAAGGAGTTCAGGAAACAGATCATAAGGCTGACATGGAAACATGATATAGGAGTAATGGAGGGCTTCAATTATCTAGACATCTGCTGGAACTCTCTCTTCCAAAAATAAAGCAGCTAACAATGCCTTGTCTTGGTTTAATCATCATTTCATACTTCAAAAGGTAGAGGAACAAATAAGGAGAATGGAAATTCTGGGCTTGATTCTCATCAAGTAGAAATTAGTTACTGCTGCAGAAATAATGTGAAGCTTGGAGAGATGCAAACCATTCCTCTTAGAATTTTTGATAGAAGAGAAGAAATCCAGGTATAGTTTGATGTTCATTCTGAATTTTGGAGGAAGAGATTTCTTAAGTTTCAAGAGAAAAGAAGTAGGATTCCATGGTTTAAAATTCTACAAAATTCTAGAATTTTAGAGATGTTTGGTGAATTCCTTGAACAAAAAGAGCCAGTATGGCTTCAAAAATAGGTCATATATTCTAGACTGAACTTTTTTTTTTAACATAGTGACAACAATGTTAGATCAGGGCGACAACTATAGACTCAGTTACCTAAATTTTAACAAAACATTTTACTGATTTTTTAATGCTATCATTGTAAAAACTATGGAACTGTTTGAGTAGTATATGTAGGTGAATTTGGAGCTATTTGGACACAAACAATAGTTATCTTGGCAGTTATGATTGGACACAAAGAGTAGTTATTAATGGTTGAGTACCAGCTTAGAAAAAAGGTCTTTAGAGAAGTACCCCAGGGATCTGTGCTCATTCTTCGGATATTTAGCACTTGTATCAATAACCTAGATAAAGGACTGGATGACATGCTTATCAAAATCACAGATGACACAAAATGAGGAGGCATAATTAACACATTTGAACACTGAATTAGAATCTAAAAAAGTCTTGTTGGGTTAGAACTTTGGGTTAAGTCTAAGTCTAATTAAGATGATATTTAATGAGAATGAATGCAACATTTTATTACACTAAGGTTCAAAAAAATTAACTTTATAAGTACAAGATGTGACTAGACAGCAGTTTGCCTGAAAAGATATTGGATTTTTTTGGATGGAATGTTCAACATGAGTCAACAACATGACATGGCTTCCAAAAACATTTAGAACAACCTTAGAAACCATTAAAGATGCAGAGTGGCCTAGATTACGGAGGTGACATTTTCAGTATTATAGTGAGTTCTAGGCATGGCATTTTGAGGATACTGCTAAGATGACAAATGTCCAGTAGAGAACAATTAGGAGAGTAAAAGACCTTCAGATTATGCCACGTGAGGATTGGTTGAAAGAACCAAGGCTGAAAAATCATAGATATAATGGACTGGAAGGGGCCTTATCAAATTCAACCCAATTCATTTTGTGGTTAAGGAGATAGAGCCCCATAGAGGTAAAGTGGTTTTCCCAGATTCACACAGGTAGTAAAATGAAATTCAAACTCAGGTCATTTTGCTCCAAATCCAATACCATTCCTGCTGTGCTGTATCCTACTGGCTCTAGACAGCCAAAGATATTTGCTGGAAGACGATATCATTGTTCAGTGTGGCAGGCATGCCCAAGCATTGGCTTTGTTGCCCCGAGATATTACCCTTTGTTCTGGAACTTATTATATACACTTGACAAGGTGGAAATTCCCTTTGCTCTGAGTCCTTGTAACTGCATTTATTTGAGGCCTTTGTTCTGATGTCATTAAAGAATAAACTCACCTTGTGGAGTCCTTGTTGCCCTTGGTACCACATTGATAATGATTGATTGGTGATTTGTGACTAGTTCATACCTCTTAGCTACCCCCTTGGGTTTGGCCTTTAATGGGAGGACTAGAGAAGATGGTAAGCAGGACAGCTAGAGGGAGGAGACAGATTTTTTTGAACATTTATGGCTCATGCATGACTTTTTTTTTTACATTTTATTCTCTAGTTAAACAAAACCTGCCCTGTATTTGATATCTCATTAGCCTAGATACTTGCATTTTAAATGAGGGCCTGTTTTTTTTTTTCTTGTAGAAACATAGACTTATTTATACCAGTGTTACCAGAGGAAACCTTGAATGTAGGCAAAGAATTATGTTCCAAGGGAAAATCCTGGATGAGTGTACAAATCAAAATCACTTACTGAGAATTTTCCAAGATCAAACCTGATCTATGTCAATTAGGGCTTTGGATCTGGGCCATGGATTACTGGGGGGGGGAAGGGTCATCCATATTTTATTTTTCTGGATCTGGGTTATCTGCAGTAACAATGCAAGAGTCAGGATAGTCTTCTCAAAACCACCATATGGGTTACATTTTGCCAGCTTGTCCTGGATCATTCTGTATATTTTAGGTCTAAGTTTTCAGTACTATAAATGGCTGAGATTTGACTAATGCTTGTATGAACTTAAACAGATATGAGCCCAGTAAGGCATTGTAAAGTTTTGGGTAGCAAGTGACCACCAGCCCCCCATTTATTGGAAGTGTGGATCCTCACAAAAAAACTATTGATTTACGGGTTCTTATGGAATAGACAAGAGCTCTGCTGTAATGACATTACAAAAATTAAAAGGAGGAAATTACTTATTTGGGAAAATGTAGGGCATTGGGGAAGATATTCACTAAAGAGGGCGATGCACTGTTGCTTGATAACCTATATGCTTACCTACAGACCTCCAGAGAAATATCCAGAATTGGTACTACAGGCTAGAGTTCCTAAAAGTAATCTGTTGTAATTTTAAGGGACTGAATGTTTTTTAGCTGGAAGAAGATGGGTGAGAACAAACATTGTCTAGGGCCTGTTGGCTTATTCATGTGGCTATTTTTTCTGGAACTGATAATATATCTTTAAAAAGGTAGACATTCCCTTTGTCCTAAATCCTTGTTGTCTAACTAATGAGGCTTTTGTTTTGGTAATAATAAGGTGTGAACGGGCCTCACACTGAGTGCTTATTGCTCCCTTGATACTTATCAGTTATGTTTGATTGATAATTCACAAGCTAGTTCATACATCTAAACTGCATTTGGGCTTCTTTTTAAAAGGGAGCCAGCACTAAGTCTCGCACCACTATAATGAGAAGAGGGGTACCAGGCTGCCTAAAGAGGTCATGACCTAAGAGGAGCTGCTGCTACATCTAGCATGGATGAGACTAGTCTTAAAAACAAACAATTGAAGGAATAAATGAATAAGCAGATGAGGTGGCTGAGTAAACTGAGGTGGGAGAGCTGGAGTTAGAGAGAGTAGAGAGAATGGAATCAAACCCAGATGTAGCAACCTGGAAAGAACCAAGGTCTCTGCACCCATGCATCCATGTGGTCCACAAAGGGGCAGCATGACTTTCCCAGGAGAGATAAAAATGGTATCGGATGAAGAGGGTTTACCAGAGAAGTTCCTGGAGCACTGACTTCCTGGACCAAGCAACAGCCAAAGTCAAGCATCAGTAGGATTCAGAGCCATGATGTAGAAGAGCAAACCCGGACATTAAGCTTCAGTGGTATTTTGAGTTATGTGGATGGAGTATATCTGGGGGAGGGAGAATGGCTCTGCAACAATGATGTACTTTCCCTTTGGGGCACAGTGTGAGGATAAGGGAAGAGACCAAAGTTTTCCTTGGGAACATCAGATTTGTTTTGTGTCTAGATCTCCACAACAAAAGGAAAATGCCTACTACTCTAATGCAATCAATGAGACTAACAAGACATGAAACATTGACACAGGCTTTATTTAATCTGAGGGTAAAATACCAAGGGAGGGGCAGCCAGGTGGCACAGTGGATAGAGCACCAGGACTGGAGTCAGGAAGACTCATCTTACTGAGTTCAAATTCAGCCTCCAACACTTACTAGCTGTGGAACACTGGGGCGAGTCACTTAACCCTGTTTCCCTCAGTTCCTCATTTCTAAAATGAGCTGGAGAAGGAAATGCTAAATCATTCCAGTATCTCTGCCAAGAAAACCCCAAATGGGATCACAAAGAGTTTCAGTAATGAACAATTGAGCAGCAATAACAAAATATCAAAGATTATGAGGCAGTGTAATATAATGGATACAGCGTTTTACTTAGAGTCAGGAAGGCCTAGGTTCAAAACCTGGCACAGACATTTAAGATCTCTATGACCCTGGGCAGTCATTAACCTATCAGCCTCACTTTCTTCATTTGTAAAATGAGAGGGTGGATGACCTTGTGATTCATAGATAAGCCTTTAGTAGATGAAACAACTCTTCTCTCCCTGGTTTGGCTCCATATTCTAGGCATCTATACAATCTTCTACATATACAGTACTACTCTAGATTTCTCCCCTTAATGGGAAAAGGACTCAGCGTTTGTAGAGAGCTAAGCATCATTCCCTGGGCCTGCACAGCCCTTGTAACATGCAGTACCATTGAAGGTCAATGTCTAGATTTGTTATTTTGTACTGCTCCTTGGTTCCTGGTTCCCACTAGGACTTCACCTGCCTTCCTCATGGACCTCACCTACCTTCTCCATACACTCTTAAGTTTGTTCCAGAATCTCCTTTTTTGTTTTAATCCTTCTCAGTTGGAACTTGTTTCTTCTATTCTGGGGTGTGTGGTTTTTTCTCTCTCTCTTTCTCTGTGTGTGTGTGTGTGTGTGTGTGTGTGTGTGTGTGTTTTTCATGATTTCCTGAATAGCCCTAAGGAATACATAGGACTACCTCCAGGAAACTAAGTCTGGGTTTGTATCTAGCCCCAATTTTTTCTGTTTTCTGTTTCTTCAAATCTTATGTCTCTCAAACTCTCTAGCTCAGATATGGGAACTCACTGGTAATCATCAGTACTGGTATCTGGCAGACAGTAAGTACCACCAACAAGGCAAGCTCAGCCTTTTCAAGGAGATCTCATTAGTGCGAGAACAAATGCCTCTTGGGTGGGGTGGGGTGTGTGCAATAAGGAGGAAACACTTGTGGAATTTGTACTCTATTTACTCTGTATTTCACATTCCATCTCTTACCTCCACACCAGTGAACAGATTGTCCCTCGTGTTTTAATGCTCTCCATCTCCACCTTTTGGAATATCTTCTTCTTGTTGTTTGTCTTTCTTTCTGGAAAAGGACCAATGAGATCAGGGATGTCATGTCATGTCTTCCAAGTGAATTGGATTGAAGTGAAACAGGCCTGTGCAAAGTCACCAGCTTCACTCTCTCTTTCAGAACCACCTGGGTCCACTGGCAAGACAGATCAGGACAACTGGAGAAGGACCTGGATGCAGTGGGAAACCTCGGCTTTTTTAAGCTAAGGTTTTCCCAGGTCTCAGTTTGTCTGGGGTTACACCATTCAGTGATTAAGGCTAGGTAAGAAATGAGGCAAAAGAAGGCCTCTTTCACCTACTCAAAAAAAAATTAATCTGGAAGGGGAAGATCCTCAGGATTTCTAGCCAGAACAGAAACAATTGCTATTTCCACTCACCTGGAGCCATTAAAACCCAAACAATGACCAACAAAGGCTTGGGCTGGGACTTATTATTGGCCAATCAGTGAGAGCCAGAGTGATTTGGGTTTCAGGCATACTCAGTAGCTCCATTTGGATCCCAATGGGCCTTACTAAAGCCTGGTTTTTGGAATATCTAGCTTCCTTGAAAGCACAGCCCAGATGCTGTGAGGGAGAGGGGGTACTTGATCTCCCTACTTTTTAGCATTCTCCCCTATATATCTGTATATAGCTCTGTGTTATTTCTCTATGTGTTGTTTTACTTTAGGATTTTTTTTTGTCTTTGTGCCTAGGAGCTATAGTACAGTGTCTGGCATAGTTGGAGATCAATAAATGCTTCTTGCATCGAAATGAATTGAATTGAATTTTAGATTGCATTAGATTCAATTCAATTCAGTCACAGGGCCACATCAGTAGGGCAACAAAAACCCAGAGCAATGCCTAGATACACACCTGCTACACAAGTCACATAAAAGAGTTTTTAGATTTGTTCTGCTTGGTCCTAGAGAGCAGCATTAGAAGCAATGTGGTGAAGAGATTATTTTTAGTTCAATATGAGGAAAAAACTCCCAATAAAAAAAACTGACATTTATATGACACTTTAAAAGTGCTTTATTTGTCTCATTTGAATCTCAAAACAGCTCTGTAAGGTAGGTATTATTGATGTTATTATCCATTTTACAGGTGAGGAAACTGAGGATCAGAGAGATGAAGTGGTAATCCATAGTCAAATACACAGGCTTATCATCCAGGTCTTCATAGTTCCAATCTAGCACTCTCAATCATTCCCTGCCCCAGAAGTTAGTGGGTTTCTCTTGATTACAGGTCTTCATGCAGAGCTTGGATGACCATTCTTGGGATAGATTATGGAAAAAACTCTGTTCAGATATGGATTGGACTAGAGGGTCTCTGAGATAAGATTTTCCCCAGATAGGTATCAGTCCTGAAGATCAGTAGGAATAGCTCAGATCCTATTGATCTTCAGGATTAATACCTATCAAGTATCTGGGACGTATTTTAAAACCTTCCCTGTCTGTACCTCTTCCCTGCCTGCCTTAGTGTGTCCCTGTTTCCAAATCCTTCCCTATAGGAACCAGTACTCTCCTACTTTTTTCTCTAGACTCTAATGAAATCTGCTTTTAGGAAATTATGGGATAGACTCTTTCATATGGATGTGACTGATAAGGTTTTAAGAGTTATATACCACATTCCTCTTTTGGTTCTAATTCTTACTTACAACATCACTAATGTGAAAATATGTTTCATAGGAATGTTAAAAAAAAGTTACATACCACAGAGGTATTTGTTTTAGTATGGATATAACTGTTTTGTTGACTGGTCTTGTCAACAAATAGAAATCTCTGGTATGTGCCTATCAATCACTCAGCACTCTTCCTCTAACTGTTAAAATCTGAAACTCTTTAAAAAGGAGTATATATCAATCATTGTATCTCAACCATGATGTGCTGCTCATATGGCTCCCTTCCCACCTCCTGTATGCTCCTCTTCCTTTCTAAATTGGATGTATTGTTTCAATCACTCAGCCCCATTCAGAGTTTTAGTCGAGCACTTTAGTTAGACTGCATATTGGAGGCATGGGATCACATCCCATTTCTGACACATGGATTTTGGGTAGCTAAGTGACTCAGTGTATATAGTACAAGCCTGGAGTCAGGAAGACCCATCTTCCTGAGTTCAAATCTGACCTCAGACACTCATTAGCTGTGTGACCCTGGGCAACTCACTTAATCTCATTTGCCTCAGTTTTCTTATCTGTACAATGAGCTGGAGAAGGAAATGGCAAACTACTCTAGTATCTTTGCCAGGAAAACCCCAAATGGGGTCACAAGAGTTGGACATGACTGAAAATGACTGAACAACAAATACAAGCTTAGGAAAATTCAAAACCTCTAAACTTTTGTGTCAGAAAATGTGACATACCACTCACTTCCAGCTCCAGTTCTCTAAGGCAAAACAACAATAGCAACAACAAATACCTTACCCTCCCCTCCTCTACCCCATTCTTTCAAGTCAGAGTCAAGTTCTTCACTTTTCAGTCTCCAGGGCAGAGAATAGGAAAGCATTAGTCTGGAAATTCAGTCTCTTTTAATAGAATCCCCATTTCCTTCCACTATGACTGCGTAGGGGAGAATGGAAGTGATATTGGCAGTGAGTAAAATGGAGCTTTGAGCCAGGCTTCTCCACAATGGTTGTGGCTGCTTCCGTAGACAACTGAAAATCGGTATTGACATCTCCAGAGACCTCATTTTGCTGTGCTTGCTTGGGTTCAGTAGAGCATGGGTAAAGTAGTGTTTCACCTGCTCCATCTTAAAATGTCTTTGCTCTCACAGTAACTGGCAGAGTAGAAGAGGGAGAAGGAGAAAACATCAAAGTCTTAACTCAAATTGAGTAAGGGAAAAATGGAGGCCACAGTCCTGCCTTCTGCACATTTCTTTTTTCTCATATCTCTCTGCGTGTGAATGTCATTCACCTTCAAAATTCCCCATCCCATGTTGTGTCTGATATCAGCCTCCCCACTCCCATCTGCCATCTGCATCAGCTTTCACAGGTGCTGCACATCCTAGGAAGCAAAGGTTAAATGAAGCTGTGGAAGGATATCAGGATGCTGGGAAGTGGTTAAGATGCCCTCTCTTATACCTTAAGGAAAGTTCAAAGGAACAAATCTCCAGTCTCAGGATTTCATACATAAACCAACCAATGGGGAACAAGGAGAACTTTGCAGGATTCCTGAAATTATGCCATGTAGATGATACATTCTGTCTATGTCTGAGTCTAGTCATGTACCCAATCCATAATCCTTCACTTAGTAGATGTGTGTTAGACCCAGTTTTGTCTGTTTTACCTTTCAAACTATTCAAGTTTATGGGGTGTCCAGGAAGGATGAAAGGCAGTATCATTAGTTTGAATCATATGAAGGCCTTACCTCCTCATCCTCACCCAGTGAAACATCCCTTGCCAGGTACCTGGTGAAAATTCTCTTCTCCTTCCTGGGCCTACAAGTTTGTCAAAAACTGACCAGCCTTAGACAGGTGGTACAATGAAGAGTGCTAGGCCTGGAGGAAAACCTGAATTCAAATCCGGCCTTAGATTGCTTATTAGCTATGTGGCCTTGGGCAAGTCACAACCTCTGCCTTAGTTTCTTCATCTATAAAAATGGAGATAACAGCACCTCCCTCCCAGGGCTGTTGTGAGGATTAAATGAAATAGTAATTGTAAAGGCTGTAGCAGAATGCCTGGCACATGGTAAACATGAAATAAATTTTAGCAAAAATGTTAGCTAGGTGGTGCAGTGTATAGAGAGCTGGGCTTGGAGTCAGGAAGACTCATCTTGTGGGTTAAAATCCAACCTCAGATACTTACTAGTTGTGTGACCCTAGACAAGTCACTTAACCCTGTTTGCCTCAGTTTCCTCATCTGTAAAATGAGCTGGGGAAGAAAATGGCAAACCACTCCAGTATCTTTGCCAAGAAAACCCCAAATGGGGTCACAAGAATTCAGATATGACTGGTCACAAGGATTCAGAAACAACTAAACAACAATAAAGAAAAGAACAAAACCACCTTTCTCCACAAAATCAGCTACACTTTTTCCATTAATCTTAGTAATTAAACTAATAATCTCCTCTGTAACATTCAGTAGGCTCCTACCCCACCATGACCAAATACAATTTCATCATGTGTTTGAGATTTTACATGCCATATTTGAACCTCATTTCCCATATAAATGAAGATACAACTTTTTACCACTGAATGTTATGCTTCTGGGAAGAGAAAGTTTGTAATAAAAATGTCCAACAAACTGAATAACTAACACCATTTCAATTATGCATTTAATACATGTCATGATTAACATACTTACAACTTCAAAACTCTGGCTTTGAACAAAATCTAAGCTAAACCAAACTTGTCAACTCAGCACCTTTGGTTTTCGGTCAGGCTACATTATCCTGCTTATTTAGTAGATTTAATGTTATGTAATTTGTTTTTTATTGCCTCCTTCAGTGGTGGGTACTCTTCAGAGGATGTGGTCTGCCTTTTGTGATGGAGAAGATGTCCATTTTTATAAAGGGATAAGAACTTGTATTAAAGAGGATAAGTAGCAAACACTGCAAATTATTGAGGCCAAGAAACAAGATGCAGCATTGCATTCTGAGATTATTTGAGACAAAGATGGATCAGGTGCCAGAGGATAGCAAAAGAGCCATACAGCAATGAGTGCTGCCTTCAATAAGAAAACTTCTGGAGAATTATGAAAAGAGAATTTGTCCTTACCTGTGTTTTTTCTCTCCCATGAGAAATTGGATTCTTTTGTAACTAGTCTAGCTGAGATAATATTGCTCCATTCATATATGTTATCTTCCAAATAATATAATTTCTCTTCCTTCCTTTATCATTTCCTCAATGTTTATCTACTCTATCACAATTTTCCCTTAAAAATCAGGGAGCTAGTGATATGTTCCCCAAAGGTCAAATGGTAATGCAATTCTTTCAAAATCTGGAAATGCCAAATCCCAATCCTATACTTCAGAAAATGTTGGTACTAGTATCAAGGATACTCAAATGAATCAATGAATCAAATGACAACCAATAAGAATTTGTTAAGTGAGAAAGAGCATGACATTGTGGATAGAGAGCTGGCCTTGAAGCCAGGAAAACCTGGGTTCAAATCCTCCCTCTGACCTATAGTAGCTATGTGACCCTGGGCAAGTCACTTGATAACTGTGTGTTCTAGACAATTTTCTAACATTATAAATTACTGAGAGGGTGCTCACCTGCAGAGGTAGGCTCAGTTTCCATAATGGAAGATCTTTATACCAATGAAATCACAGGTGCAATCCCTATATCTGTGTGCCAGGTACCATGCTAGATGTTGGGGATACAAAAGCAAAACAAAATATTCTTAATCTAGATAGCCTGGGTGAACATAGAAATGGAATAGTGTATGTGGCTGGATGGTAGCCAATAGCATATAAGAGGACAGGCATTGTTGGAATTAGAGCAATCAATCAACAAATGACAGGAAGCTAAATGTATTTCTCTCCCAATCAGATTTTGGCCTGATGACTAAATGGACAGAATCAACATTTTCATGGCTATCAAGAGAAATTCTATGTGCAGATATTTTTCTCCCTATAACTCTTGTTTGAAAAAGAAATTAGCTTATTTGCATTTGCATGTTTTGTCCAACTGTGTAAATGTGAGATTGAGTATGGACTGAGGATTTTCACTGGGGCATTTTTAGGTTCTAAAATCAGTGCCCTTACATAAGACAAGAGGGACAGATTGCCCATTGCTAGAGTGAAATTCTGGAGTTTGATAATGCTAATGTTAATTAATTGTTAATGAGAATGTTTCCTTAGAATGGTTCATAACATCTTTGAAAGTGAGAATAATCAGTGAAGTCTTATGATCATGTAACTCAAATGGTAGAGATGGAATGTTATCATCTGAATTCTCTCATAGTCCTCTATATTTTACAAAGTTCATTTTCATTTTCTTCCAGCCCATTCTCACCTTCATAAGGATGTAGGCATTTTCTCCCCTTTTATAGAATTATCTTTTGACTTGACTGTTAAGAGCCTCGCTGTCTCCTGGGGCTGATACATATCAAATGCCATATCAAATCCCTTCTCATCTCCTTGCATTCCTCCTTCCAGTCAAATATGACACCTTTTACCCTCCATCCTTCCTTTCCTTTTATAATGCATGCATTCTCCAATGCTACCTGAAAATTGTCTTCTCCTCCTCCACCTGACTCACTTTCATCCATTTTCTTCAAATTCCTCATGTAAAAACTTACCTTTTTAAAGAATAGTTTTCATAATGAATATAGAACACTTAATGATAAACAATGGTGGAACAAGACAGGTTGGACTTTGCAAGTTTATGTGCATATTTTTCCTTATGCTTCACTGGGCTTAACTCTATTAACTCTAGCTAATGTCTATCTGTCTTTACTTTTCTCTATATTTTTTTAAGTCAAATCTTTTTGTTAGGCTTCTAGGTGCCATAACTGATAGAAGGATAAATCTGGAGTCAGTGAAACCTGAATTCAAATCCTCTTCAGATTCTTATTAATTGTGTGACCCTAAGCAAGTCACTTAACTTTTCCTGCCCTCAGTATCCTCACCTGTAAAATGAACATAATATCAGCACATATGCATTTATATGATCACATGTACACTGAAAAAGACCTATTGAGTGGTTGACATTATATTTGGATATGAATATGAATATAGCTACATATGCAGATATAGATGTAGATAAAATACCAACCATTGAATAGATCTTTTTATAACTGAATCATATTCTTATTGCCCTTAATGAAAATAAGAAGCATAATAGCATAGTGGAGAAAGAGTTGTCCTTAGACCTAGAAAGATCAATTTCAAGTCCCTTCTCTTATATATACTGACTGTGTGACCCTGGGCAATTCATTTAACCTCTTAGTTCTCATAAACTGCAGAGGAAGTGCTCACCTGAATTGGTGGAGAGTGTTTCCTCATGTGAGAGATTCCACTATCAATAAAATCACAGGTCTAGTTCCTATCCCTTAATGAAAATAAATTATGTATTTATTATAAATATTCATATACATGCATACACATACACACACATATATGTGTGTGTGTGTGTGTGTGTGTATGTATGTATACATTATCCCTAGTAGAGTTCAAGCTCGTTGAAGGAAGGAACATCTCTGAATCTCTCCATTTCTTGTGAGCATTTGATGTAGTCTGTTACTAAATGAACAGATTAATAAATTCACAAGTTACTCATAATTGATTGTTTTGACCAATTTATTGAAGATAATTGAAACCCTCAACTGATTTCCTCTACTTATTTTTGAGGGGGGCCAATGGTTTTCATATTATACACAGATTTTCTTTAATCTACCTTCTTTTATTTCAATCAATCTAGCTGTTTGATTGAAATTCTTGTTGTTTGTTGTTTGTTGATTTTCCTTCATTCTTGAAGGACATCAGGGAGATGATGCCATGACATGTAAATGAATTGGATTTAAGTGATGGAGGGCTGTGCAAAGTAATCAGCCTCACTTTCTCCTCTGAAGCCATCTGGGCGAGATATAGATCAGGACAACTAGAGATGGCCCTCTTCCATCTAACAGCATTTATTGAATGCCTGCTTTGCTCAAAGCACTGTCCTAGGTGCTGAAACTTTTGGCCTTATCTGTATAGCAAGAATTCAAATTCTGAGCATCTTGAACCAAAGGAAACTGGAAAATTACATAACACTTTTTTGGTGTTCCCTAAACTATAGGATCCAAATCCCCAAATCTAATATATTAGTCTAATTTTTAAGGCTAATTTATATAGAATCAAAAACTTTAATTTGAAGTCATCTCCATCTGGCCATGTTCTATGGTGAGCATTTGATTGCTCTCTTTTATAGATAATAGCTCCCACTTTCTCTGTCTGCGTGGTCTGTGCAGTACATTACCTTCAGTACCTAACAATATGCAAGAGAAGTCAGCAATGGGAAAATGACCTTTATCATCACTCTCTCTAAGCTGAATAAAAAGCTTGTTAAACATGCTGAGCAGTGCCCCCTTAGAAACTAAATGACAGGCAAATTACAGTGGCTAAAAGAAAGTGGTGTGTAGTACTGTAGATAACCATTTCAGGGGAATTATTCTCTTTGCAAATGTTTTCATTCAGCATCTCCCCCTTTTTTTCTGGCACACCGAATTTCTGGAATACTGAATTATTGTTTGATGTATTACAAGGGAAGTTGAGACCTCATCTGTGCTCCATTTCATTTTCAATTATTCATAGCTTACTGTCCAGCTGTTTATGTGGTTATATCAATAATGACATTTCTACTTGAAAAGTACACAATTTTGCATAGAAGTATATTTTCAAATTTTTCCATGTTATACTAGAAATCTGAGTTTTTAGCAGATTGAAATAAAAGTAAAAGGTAAATTTTTACTTCATATGTTGAAACATTTATATTCATAATTTCATAGCATCTAGAGCTGTAAGAGATCTCAGAGGTTATGCTGTCCAGAAACCTTATTTGAATGTTGAGAAAATTGAAATCCAAGGATGTAAGTGACTTGCACAAAGTTACACAAAATCTGTCAAAGGCAGGATTTGAGGTCCAGGTTTCGAGCACAGAGTCAATGGAATGGATTGTCTTAAAAAATCAGGCACTACTATTCCTAGAGCACAATGAATTTGTCTCCTATAGTAGAATGTAAGCTTCCTGAGAGCAGAAACTATTTCAATCTTGTCTTTATATTTCTAATAACTAGCACAGAACTTGACTTGAATACTTGCTGATTGATTGATAGAACCCAAATTCTATCTTGACTAGTGTCAGGAAGATTATGGAAGAAGTTCTTGTATCAGATGGTAGATGGCTGGACAAGCTGATCTATGTTTTTTTAAAAATGTAACAATAAACATTTTAAAACTGAACTTATAATTTTTTTAGAATAGAAAGCTCCTGGTAAGGGACTCCCTCTATTAATGACCATTGTTACAGTAAGTAACTGTAAGTTTGAGTCTTAGAGATTTACCTGTAGGCACTAAGAAGTTAAATGATTTGTCCAAGGTCACAGACCTAGTATGTGTCTGAGATGGTACTTGAACCCAGGTTTTCTGGACTCTGAACCCTGCTCTTCTATCTACTGCCCCATGTTATGACTCTGAGCACCAAAAAAAAAAAAAACAAAAACAACAAAACAGGTTGAGTAACTTTTTACATGTAAATTGATCACTTCCAATATATAAAGTATTATAACACTATTTCAGTGACCCTCTAAGTCCTTATCAGAATTATTTGTCTATTCATACCCTTTTAATTTCTTTGATGTAATCATAGTGTGTACTCTGTTATTCTAGTCAGCTTTTTTTTCACTTTGCTTTATTTCAAAGAAGTCTTGCCAGATTTCGTTGTTTGCTCAGAGACGTCACAATTCTAAAATAGCACTCCCCATCAACTCCCTGACTTGGCCTCCTTCTTTTTAGTTCTTAAACAAGATTCAACAAGTAGAACCACTGGGTAGCTAAAAGGATAAAGTGCTATATGCTTGGTGTTCATGACCCCTGGATGAATGAACTTCATGGACATATTTTCTTTCCTTAACAATTTTATTTCAATCCTGAAGTATTACAGGCAACATACTTTTCTCTCTGTCTCTCTGTCTCTGTCTCTATCTCTGTCTCTCTCTCTCTCCCCTTTCTTCCTTCTCTCCCTCCCTCCCAATAGTCCAAGATACCTGCTTCTTGCTGCCTCATCTCCTTAGGGAAAGGCAATATTAATAATTTAAGGAATAAAAATACATGAAATACAAAGGACACCTGCAGTGTAATTGTTTGGGAGTCATAACACAAGGTTTTAATGCAGTGAACTGTGGCATACAGGGATCTAAGGGTTGAATTCAAAGCCTAAATCTGAGTGAATATTTTAGAGCATATATAATTATGCCAAGAGGTCATGGGAGTGCTGTATATTAGAACATTTTTTTCTTCTTTCCTTGAGCACAATATACATTAATATTATATGGTTCTATTTTCTTGTGTATGTTTTACTTATAGTCAGAAATGACATTCCAGTGACCCAGTGCCCTAGTTACCATGTTTATGCAAAGATGTTCTCCAGAGATAGACTGCTGCTATCACTCATTCTCTCCCTGGCCCTCCCTTCCTCTCTCCTTTTTTTTCTTTCCCTCCCTCCCTCTCCACATCCCTCCCTTTCCTTTCTTCCTCTCTTCCCTCTCTCTGCTCTCTCTGCTCAAGTTAGATTCTAAGCAGCAAATCTATGGCTGCAAAAATTCCCTTAGAACTCAGTAATTGAGGTCCTGATAAATTATCTCATTCAAGGTGGTGTTTTTATTCTGATAACAGATGAAGGAAGACCCATTCATGTACTATAATAGCCTTCACCAGAACATAATGGCATGTAGGTGTTAGGGAATGATTTCCTTCTGTTTCTTTCCTTCATGCCAGCTATGGTAAATAAATAACTACTTATTGAGTGCCTCCACATGAAAGGCACTATGCTAGACCTTGAAACATTCAGAGTCACCTTGATTTACTTGTGGGGAGGGAGAAATACAAGACCATATAGATTTTTAATTCTTGAATGAAGGAAATGGTGAAATAATACAACATTTTTGTTCCCTATAATCATAGAATTGAAAGACTTGAAACAAATCTTATGCTTTATTTATTAATATTAAAAATCTTTTTCAATTAACAAGCATGTATTTTCTCTCTCTTCTACCTCACCCCCAATACACAGACACACAGACACACGCACTCACACACAAAGAAAGAAAAAGAAAATCCATGCAACAAATATACACGGTCAAGTATCCTATATTGGGTGTGTCCCAAAAGTTCTTATTCTGCCTATTTAATCCATCAACTCTCTGTCCAGAGGTGGTAACGTTATTCATCATCAGCTCTGGAATTATGGTTGATCATTGCATGATTAAGAGTTAAGTCTTTCAAAATTGTTCATTTTTATCATATTGTTATAGAATAAATTATTCTCCTGATTCTACTCTTTTCACTCTGCATCAATTTGTAAAAGTCTTCTCAGATTTCTCTGGAACATTCCTCTTCATTATGTCTTATAATGCAGTAGTATTATATACTTTTTAATATTATTTATTATATATGTATATTATTATATCATATATGATATGTATACAACATAATATGATGTATACTATATACAATATAAAATTTATATTTGTTCAGCCATTTCCCAGTTGATGAGCACACCTTTAGTTTCCAGGTCTTTGCCACCACAATAAGAGCAGCTATAATTTTTTTAAACATTCTCTCCTCTCTTTTATATCTTTGGAATTTAGGTTGTGGTTTACTTTTCAAGACCAGACTCCTTAACTTCAAGTCCCTGTCTCTAGTACTAAAGTTTTGGTTTGAAAGTCTGTAATTCTATTTATATTCCATTTAGAAGGAAATCTTCCTTCCTTTTTGAGAGAAGAATCTTCACAAAGGTTATTAATCTAATAAATAATAAGCCCATATGCTTAAGATATCTGACACTAAGGGCCTTTACTATATTCCTATAGAATGTATCTTAACAGATGAAGGTGAAAAATGGCTAGTAATTTTTTTAGCTCTGCAAATGAAATCATTAGGCAAGAAATAAGGTGATGCTAAGATGAAGCATAATGTAGTACATAGAGTGCTGGACACAGGAAAAAACAGATTTGGATCTTGCCTCTGGCACTCATTATCTACCTGACCATGAGGAAGTTCCTTAACTTCAATGATCCTCAGTTTCTTCAGCTGCAAAATGCGGAGAATAATCTTTATCTTGCCTGTCTCAGATTACTGCTGAGAGGCTAAAATTAAGTAATGGTTTGAAAATCTTAAAGCTAATATCTCCTCCTCTTACTTATTTTCTAATAATTGCACTTAGTTACATAAAAGCAGTAATAGTGATCAGATTCAGAACTGGACTTATGATTTAATTGGTGAAGGGGAAAAACTCTGAAAGAAAACTCGCTTGCTCAGCAACTTATAGTCTTGGAGAGCAGCCTAGAGCACTGAGATTTTTTAAAATAATATTTCATTTTTTCCCAATTGCACGTAAAAACAGTTCTTAACATTTGTGTTTTTTTTTAATTTTTGAGTTCAAAATTCTCTCCTTTCTTCTCTCCCCTCACCCTTCCCTGAGATGGTAAGCAATTTGGCATAGGTTATACATGTTCAATAATGAAAAACTGAGATATTAAATGACTACTTGCCCAGGGTCATACAGCCATTCTGTGTCAGAGGAAGACTTGAACCCAGATCTTCCTGACAACAGGGCTGGTTCTCCACCCATTGTGTCATGCTGCCCCAGAGTAATATTGCATACACATTGATTTTTGACTATTTCATAATTCTAGTTCTTAAATATGAATTGGTCATCATGAATTTGCATAGCAACTTAAAAATGCATATTTTATTCCTTTGCCTTAATCTATTGATTTTCTTTTAATTTCAAAGAACTCCTCTATTGCATGAACACTTTTCACTTACTTAGATCTTTCTCATTTTTTAGATGCTCTAAATAATATAAAAATCAAGCAAACACAGGCTTCCTTTGAATGAATAACCTCTGTCTTACGAGGAGAAGAAAAGATGAGTCAAAACTCACATAAAGAACATAAATGTTCAAACGAATGAATGTGTGTGTATTTATTTCTATACAATAGCACAAATTACATGGCATTATTTCAAAAATATATAATAATGCCTGGGAAACATTTGACATTGTCTAAGATACACATTTCCTCCTCTTTTTTTCCTACTTCAAACCTGGTCTACCTCTCTATCTCTTCCCTTATATTACTAATTTAAGATTTATCAATAATTCTCTGCAACTTTTCCATTCTTAAGCTGTGCTTGTTATCAGGACTCCATCCATCTCTCTGTCAGTGCATCTAAGAATTTAAGAGTAATATCCAAAAATTTAATGGGGGGGGAAGAGGCATTTGGGGCAAGGCTCAAGGATGGACAGGTAGTAGAGGATCAGAACCTGGGAGGTTACATTTGAGGAAAGAAATAATGAGGAGGAAGTACTTGAGAGGACCTTGATTTGGGAGGCAGGACTCATATTAGAGCAGAGATGGATTCCTATGAACAAAAAGACAACTATATATGGGTATTAAAGCAGATGGACATACAAGAGGCCTGGGGGAAATGGCATGTAAGCAGGCCAAGGCAGAGATGGACAGAAGAATGATGAACCACACAAAATCCACTTTAAAATTTTAACTATATAATATGAACTTTTTCTGGTTCGAGCAAATCCTTCACTGTTTTGTATAACAAAAATGTCAGTAGGACAGGGTTTATTCATAGTTATGTCAACCTTTATCCAATTTCCCATTATGCTCTCAATGTGAACAAGTTGATTTTTTTCTTGTTATGGAAGATTTTTAAAACAAATCTTTAATTAAAGGTCTTCATTCTCTAATATTGACCCTTTATTTTCTTTTTTAGAAACTCAATGTTTTCCTTTTTCCACTCTTCAGGTACCTCATCAGTAAACCTCCTATGATGTACTGAAATTAAGCTCTGTGATGAAAATCAATTCCTCTAGTGGCCTAAATTGTAATCCATTAGAGCTTCCAGATGTATGTCCAATTCATTTAAGTATTATTCACATAGATACTTTGTTATAGTGAGACATGTTTGCTCTCCCAGCTGAAGTAATTCTTACTCCTGTTGGCTAGCTAAGTAGGTTCAGAAAAATATTAACAGCTTCTGGCTTTTCAGTTCTTCCTATGAATTAATTTCTCATTGCATTTAATAAAAGACAACCCTTTCCTTTATCTCCTACATTTTGTCATTATTCTAGCCAATAAAAAATAATTCTTATTAGTTTTTAATTCTAAAAATATCATCAAGGTGACCAGAAGAGAAGGTGCATAATGAATAGGAAATAATAGAAATCTTCCAACTAGACATAAATGAAACAAGCTGAGCCATTACATTCAACCTGAGCCAGAGCTTCTGGCTACCCACCCAAGGAATTTATGGTGCTCCTCAGTTCAGGGTCAGTTATACCTAACGATATTGCAAAGATTGCTTGCCACCCATCATTATATACAGAAGTCATTTCAGTGGAAGAATTGCTATTTATGAATGTTGGGGCAATGTGATATAGTACATAGAGCACTTATTTCAACTCAGGAGAGATCTGGGTTTTAATTCTAGCTCCCACAATGACTAATTGCACAGGAAATCACAATCTTTCTCAGTTTCAGTTCTTTATGTGTACAATGGGGTTAATATCTCCGAGGACTGTAAGCATTAAATGAAATGCTATGGTAAAACACTCATATTTTAGTAGAATGAGTCAGAGGACCTGAGTTCAAATCCTGCCTCTTGCACTTCATACCTTTGGGACCTTGAGTAAGTCACAGACCTGCTTGGGACTGTTCCAGAAATTAAGTCCTATGGAGTTGTCTGAGGCACATTGATTTGGGTTTGAATCCCATGGTGGCATCACACAGCTAGTAAGATGACATGTGAAACCAGGGCTTCCTGAGTCTAAGCACAAAACTCTTTCCATTAAGCCAGACTTTTCAAATGAGATAAGGCATGTAAAACGTTGGATAAATATAAACTCTCATTGTAAGACTTTATCACAGACCTGCACAACTTGTAAATTTCTGTGGCAGCAGATAGGTTAGAATAGAAACAGAATGAGGATGGTGGGTTGCCACAAGTCACGTGACAAACAGGAGAGTGCACAGTGGCATCCCTACATTTTTTGCAGCAAACTCGAAATCCTTTGTCAGGCTACAAGCAGCCCATGGCAGTATGTTGTGCAGGCCTACTTTATCATAAGGATAGGCATTAGACCTATGATTTCATTAGTACAGGGAACTCCTGGATAAGGAAATTTTCTCAAACATTTGAGTCTTAAGAGTGTTGTCTAGAGTATTAAAAGATTAAGTGACTTACCTAGAATCAAATATTCAGTAGTGTCAGAGGCAGAACCTTAACTCAGGTCATCTTGGCGCTGAATCCCACTTTCTATCTACTACTCCAGCTGACTCTCAAGGTTTTATCAGAACTATCAAAAAATGAATGCATTGCATCCTACTAAATGGTACATTAGCTATTTTCAGACATACAGAGCACTAGTCTAGCAGAAATGATAAAAATCCTAGTGGCCTGAGAGAGCTCATGTACCAACCAAATCTGGAGGTGTTGAAAAAAGTGTTAAAGACCACACAGGGTTGGAACAAGAGGATTTGAGCTGCAAAGCTCTCATAAAGACACCAGGAACAAAACTGAAAGCAAAAAAAGGGAACAAGTCAGTTGGTAATTATTTTATTAAGGATCTGCTATTTGCCAGGCATTGTGGTAAGTGCTGAGATTTGATCTTGGAAGTAATAGGGAGTCACTGGAGTTTATTGAGTGTGTGTGTGTGTGTGTGTGTGTGTGTGTGTGAAACATAGTGAAACTTGCACTTTAGGAAGATAACACCTAGTTGAGAGTGCAAATTGAGACTTAACAGCCATATTGTGATTTATCAGCATGTAAACTACCTCATCTCCTTACCCTGTGTTGTATTATTTTCTATTTGTCACATGTGTTATGGGCACATGTCACTATGAACTCTTCCATTCCTCACAATTCTTAGGACAATGATAGGCATATAGTGAATGTTCATTAACTCCTTAAGCTCCTTGGAATGAGCGGCTGCTGCTTTTATCTTTGTATTCCCAGTAGCTAATTCAGGGTCTGGCACATAGCAGTTATTTAATGAGTATTTGTTGAATTGAAATGAGTTAAGGTGTGATGCTTATTGGTGGGATCAGGCCACATTAACGTGTAAGGATGAGACATTTCCTAACAAATCCTTTTCTAACATCTTTTCTGAAGCTGTTATCTCTCTAATGACTTATTTTACCACCTGAGACTAGAGTGCTGGAGGAAAGGAGGTGCAGATTCTGTTTGTAATGGGTAAATTGGAATCTATTTGACTTGGCATAAGTCATTTGGTACTGAAATATGATAGCCCCCTTCTATCATTTTACAAGTATATATGTGTGTGTATGTGTGTGTGTGTGTTTATACATATATTACATGCATGATTACATGCTCTGTTGGTTTTTTACTAGGAATATTAAAAATATGAATATAGCTTGGCTTATAGAATTCATGTTTTGTCAGCCAAGCAGGAAATATAAGTTCAAGATCTAGCAGTAAAGGAAAGGATGCTTTTTTTCATTAATAAAAGCAATTAGTGAGTTACCCAGCTGTGCAGCCAGCAAGCCTACTGTGTTCGGTAGAGTGCTACAGGCATCAGAGTATAGTCTGTTAACTGGGCAAAATATTCATAGCAGGAAACTAAATATTGTCATTGTTTCTAATTGTCTTCTCCTTGGAACTTTAGGCATTATTCTATGGGAGAGCTCTCCTCTCTCTTTCTCTCTCTCTCTTTCTTTTTCTCTCTCAATCTTTCTCTCTCTCTTTCTCTCTCTCTCTCTTCCTCTGAGTCTCTTTATCTGTCTATCTCTGTGTCTTTGTCTCTGTATCTCCGTCTATCTCTGTTTCTGTCACTGTCTCTGTCTGTCTGTCTCTGTCTATCTCTATCTCTCTCTCCCCTCCTGGGTTCCATGTGTATCTGACCTCTTGCCCAAATATTCTGCACTTTGAAAATAGAAATGGAATGCATGCTTTTTCTAAATATCTATAGCTTAAGCATCCATGAACTATTTTGAGGAAGCTATGGTTGGTAAGATGTCAAATGTGGGTACATTTATAAGACTGATCTCTGCTTTTCATCAAGTAAAATGGAAATTGCACAAGACTAGAGAGGGAAAAAAATCCATGTGGAGGTGATACTGCTATTTCTGGGGTAGGATACCCAGGCAAGTACTAACTATTCCTAGGTTCTAGAGTTTTTTGTTTTTGGATAGGCAATTGGGGTTAAGTGACTTGCCCAGGGTCACACAGCTAGTAAGAGCCAAGTGTCGGGCTGAGACCAGATTTGGACTCAAGTCCTCCTGACTCCAAGGCCAGTGCTCTATCCACTGTGCCACCTAGCTGCCCCTAGGTTCTAGAGTTTTAAGGAGACTTAGAGATTATCTAGTCCAAACACTTCATTTGATGCTTAAAGAAACCGAGTTCCAAAGAGAGGAGTGAGCTTGCCCAAAGCCATGCAGGAAGTAAACAGCAGATCCAGGTTTACATGGAAGCCTGGCAATGCCAAATCCAGTGCCCTTTCCCACTATACCATGATCTTTTACCTTGATCATGCTTCTCATACTACTTCACAGTGCCTATACATGAAGGATCACGTATGTAAACTTTTGTGATGTAGAAAGAAATCTGGGGAATTTCCAAACCAGTCTAGTGTGGCTCCATTCCTTCATTACAGTACACCAGGAGACTCTGAGAAGCTTGATTTTTTCAACACAGCAGCCTCCAATTGCTAAAGGCCAATAGCCTAGGTCACATGGTCACACAATTTATCCCAATAACCCCTGAAAGCTGTAGAAACAGAGTGGAGATTTCCAGCTACTACACAGATCATGGAGGGGTGCAGCCATTTTCCTAGGAATCGTCCCCAGAGATAGTTATTACACCTAGGTTCCCACTCCAACATTCTACCACTATTACTACCACTGAAACCCATCATCTATATATGGACCAAGGACAATTTGCACCTTGAGGTACTCTAGGGTTACCCCAGAGTCACTATCAATCACTGTACTCTGATAAAGTAAGTTACCAAATCAGAGTGCCAAGTCATAATCTGTGGCTTGAAATATAAACACAATTGTCTATCTTATTATGAGTAGGCGGAAGCTTAGGCATTGGAAGCCTGTGGCTCACTGACTATTTACTTAACAGTGATAACTGATAATGAGTTGGGCTGTTTTTCTATCATAAAAAGGGATGGTGGGGTGTGTTAGCAACAAAGATTGTCAAAGTCCTTGCTCTTTAATTGTGAGTTCAAAGAATACCTTGCATACTGCTAACTGCCATTTACCTTCATTATAGGTTTAGCAAATGAGACATTCACCCTGCGGGTGTCTGGTATAAGCGAACAAAATAAATACAGCTAGGACAAGAATACATTGTTAAGGCAACAGAGTCATCTATATAGATGCTCTGCATTTCAACTTCAGTACCTTATTTATTTTTCCATCCTATAAAGCAAGTAGATTTCCTTCCCCAAGCATTCGGAAACTTAGAACCAATTCTCCCAATACTTACACCAGTACAAAGATAATATGAATATCTATATGTAATTTATTAGTGTTTATTGACTCTGGCCTAGATAAACACATCAGTGACAATGTCACCCCATAGATACATCAGATCTCAGGCATATGGTCCTCACTTTCTATGCCTATGCAACTATGAAAATGGCCTGAATGTTTTATTAATCAGACTCCCAGTTATCTGCCTGTGGGGCTGCATAGTGCTCTATGGTCTTTGAACCAGTAACCCCTCCTACCCATGCCCCACACTGATGCTTCCAAAGAAGCACTAGATAAAGCAGAAAGCCTTGATTCTTTTCCTGATTCTCCTACAAGGTACAAACTCAACTGAGATCTAGATGTGTATGTTATATTTAAGAATATTTCTATTATCATGGTGAAAAAATGAAGTTAAATATGGTTAAAATGGAAATGTTTTGCATGACTGCACATGGGCAATCTCTATAGAATATCTTGCCTTTTCAAAGAGGAGGAGAGGAGGGAGAAAATTTGTAACTCAAAACTTTAAAAAAAATGAATATTAAAAATTTTTGTTTAAATGTAGTTGCAAAAAAATTGAAAGCAATAAAGTTAAATATAGTTCTATATTTCTAGCCAAAAGTACTGTATGAGAGGAATCAAGGTATAATGGCACGAATGCCAGACTAGGTATCTGAAAACCTAGTACTTACTAGTTCTGTGCAACAGGAAAGTTAATTACTACCTCAGAGCCAAGATTTCCTCATCTAAAAAATGGGGATAAAAAAAAAGCTTGCATTACATAGCTCATGGAACTGCTATGAAGAAAGAACTTTGTAAACCATAAAGTGTTATAGAAATGTGAGTTATTATCAAATATAAACACAAGAGACACTAAAAAATGCCATTCTGGGTCAGAGCAATGATTTGTCCTAGAAGCTGGTATATCTCTGTTAATGACACCAAGTTAGATGAGGGAGGCCAGAATCATGGGAGGAACTTGAAGCAATGGAATATGAAAATTGATAGAAGAAAGTGAGAGTGTTTAGCCTAAAGAAAAGAAAGCCTAGGGGACACATCACTGCTGTCCTCAAATATTTAAAGAGTCATCGTATGGAAGTGGGATTCAGATTTATTGTTGAGTAGCTCCAGAAGACAGAAGTAGGACTAAGGCATAGAAGCTACCCGAGGACAGATTTGGCTAAATCTGTTAGGTCCCTTCCCTTCAAGGCTGTCCAGACAAAGAAAGTGACTCAAAGGGAAGC
>NW_020954591.1:5391760-5436101 GCF_900497805.2 Vombatus ursinus
ACCTGATTCTTGATACTACTGATCTATCTATCTATCTATCTATCTATCTATCTGTCTATCTATCTATCTATCTATCTATCTACCTATTTGTCTACTTATCTATCGATCTATCAACTATCTACCTATCTGTCTACCTATCTATCATCTATCATCTTTCTATGGATGGGAAAGGTTGTAGTCATTTAGGTAAGAAAAAGAAAGCAATTCAAAGAAATAAACGTAACATCAGTGCCAAATAACAATGTTTCCCTCCCTCTGCGTGAAAGAACTTATCATCTTTCTGTAGATTAGAGCCTTTTTTATATTTCGGGGGTTTTCCTCTACTGAAGTCACACCTGTGAATGACAAGCCAAACTCATCTAGAATTATCAATATGTCTCCCTTTTATACCCGTGAGTAAATACCTTTGGGAAAAATCAATCTAACAAATATTTCCACTGCATAAATTTTAAGGCACAAGTTTGTAGATAACTATGAAGCCTCCATATTAATGGTTATGTTCCCAAGTATTTTTCTTTTATATGTTAGGTATTTCATGGTTCTTTTGCTTAAGGCATAAGCCACGTTTAGACTTTGAAGAAAAAAATTACATACGTAACCTTTGTTTCAGGGACTCACATCTGACACAAAGTTCCTGGTACATTTTGGGGGCCTTTCAAATTCTTTGACATGTTGTTCCTATCCAGGTGATTTGAAAATATCAATATCTAACCCCTCCCACCTCCTTCTCAAAGAGGAGGAGAGGAGAGAGGGGAGCCACTGGCTCTCCTTTCAAGTACACAGACACAAATAAGTAATGTTTTATTAACAAATTAATGAAAACTGATAGGACGTGTCTGAGCAAACAATGATCACTGTACACTTTCCGTGATTCACAGTGTTACCAAGGGAAGGGCTCTAGCATGATGCAGTCAAGATTTGCTTTTCTATATCTATTCTGTAGCCCCTTTCTCTCTAATTTTTGGTCTCTCACCATCTAGTGGCTCCTTCCCTGTTACATACAAATATGTCCATGTGTCCCCTATCCTAATCCCTTGTGACTCATCCCCTTCTCTCCAACAGAAAATTACCAAAAACAAACCCCACTTTGTTATTCTTAGCTTTCCTGACCAGCCTCAGCTTCTACTGAGATTTAACATCTTAACATTTCCTTCTTTTCACGTTTTAATGACAATGAGGCCACCAACTTTCACAAGGTGACCTTTTATCGATTAGGCACTATAAGTCAGTCTTTCCCTTCTTTAGTTTAGTCAGCAGCCAGCAAACTACGATCCCAGGGCCAAATCTGGCTCTTAGACTATTTTCATAGTTCTGAGAACTAAGAATGTTGCAGTTTTTTAAATGCAATAAAACTTTATTTGAAAAAATATAAAAATCATTCTTAACTTAATAGCCCATACTAAAATAGGTTGGATCAGATGTGGCCTATGGGCCATGTTTGCAACCTCTGGGTTCTATAATCCCCATTTCAATACCCTGGATATAGCATATAACGATACAAAATAATGAAATTTGACATTCTGTGTGGATGTAGGGAGTACATCAGTGACAGAATTGTGATTTCACTGGTGTGTAGTTTCTCCACCCATACTGATTGGCTTCCTCATTTGTAGTCTTCAGGAGTTGCCACTGGGAGGTTAGGTGACTTGCTTGTGATCTTCTAGCTAGAATGTATCAGAGAGGCACCAATTTCACCTAACTCTTCCTTGTGCCAAGATTAACTACTTCTCCACTATTCCACACTATGTCTCCTACTCGGCCCCTTCTCTATACTTAGTGTGAAAAATTAACCTTAAATCATTGCTTGCTAGTTTTCTATTTAGAATACAATTGTTCAACTTGCAAATGGAACAAATAAGTCCTTTTTTCAAGTATTTGTCAAGTTACTTGTAGGAAGAATACTCTGTAATAGCATGTGTGCTCAAGGGTTTCTATCCACTGGGAATTTCAAGCCAGATTTAATGGGACTAACAGTTAAAACCTGTTGAATCTATACCACCTCCTCCCGTTCCCTTGTTGAGATAAGTTAGAGCATCCATTACAAATTCCAGGACAAAGAGTGCCTTGAATCTATTCCCTTATGAGTTTAATTTTAGAGATTAATGAGCTCTTCTAATACACTTTTCTTGTAAATTAATAATGGGAAATTAAGCACTGCTTAGATGGATGCAGGATTCTGAGCTTGGACCCAGTCAATCAATTCTTCACACATTATTTTTCATGTCACTGACTCCTTACTCCTGAGTGTATTGAAAACAGGTCTCTAAGGCATGTATACTTTAAAATTTACAGATGTGGAAGCTGCCTGACTCCCAACCACCTGGGGTATGTTATAGAAATTTAGAGTATTTAACTATTTTTGCCCATTGTCCAATAAGAATAATTTGAGGAAAAGAGAATTAGAGTTTTTAACTTCAGAGGTCGTAGAGTCTAGGCTTCTCATTTTACAAAAGAAAAAACTGAGGAACAATTTATTTGTATGATTTTTGTTTTAGTCATTTTCAGTTTTGTCTGACCTTTCATGACCCCTTTTGGGGTTTTCTTGGCAAACATACTGGAATGGTTAGCCATTTTCTTCTCCAGCTCATTTTGCAGAAGAGGAAACTGAGGCAAACAAGGTTAAGTGACTTATTCAGGGTCACACACCTAGTAAGTGTCAGAAGACAAATTCAAACTCAGGTCTTCCTGATTCCAGGCCTACACATACATACACACACATGCATATATATATATATACACATACACACACACATATGTATATATCATATGCAGCATGTATAATATGTAGTAGAATAATATATATGTAATGTAGTATGCATATTTACATATAATATATGTGTGTATATATATACATATATATATATACACATATATTTTATATACAATTCTATATCCTGAGTCCATCATCACTCTGTCAGAATGTGTGTAGCATTCTTTGTCACTAGTCTTCTGCACTCATGGTTGGTCATTGTGTTTATCAGAGCTCTTATGTCATTCCAAGTTGTCTTTACAATGCTGTTGTTAATGTAAAAATTATTCTCCTTTCTTTGCTCACTTCGCTCTGTACCAGTTCATACAAGTCATACCAGACTTTTCTGAAACTATCTCTTTTGTAATTTCTTACAGCACAAGATTATTCTATTATATACAATAATTTATACAACCACTCTCCAATTAATGAATACTTTCTTGCTTTCTAATTCTCTCCTACAACAAAAGGAGTGGCTATAAATATTTTTATACGTATGGGTCCTTTTCCTCTTTCTTTGTTCTCTTTGGGTTGTAGACCCATTAATAGTATCATTGATCAAAAGGTAATCACTGAATTACAGGAGCCAAGATGGCAGAGTAAAAGCAGTGACTTGCTTGAGCTCTCCCCCAAACCACTCTAAATACCTGCAAAAAATGGTTTTAAACAAATTCTAGAGCAGCAGAACCCACAAAAAGACAGAGTGAAACAAATTTCTAGCCCAAGACAACCTGGATGATTGATTGGAAAGGTCTATTGTGCCAGACTGGGAGAGGAGCACAGTTCAGCATGGGCCATGCCACAGCAGGCCTAAGGGGACTGAATCATGGGCAGCTATGGTAGTTTCCAGACTTCTCAACCAACAAATGCCAAAGACAGCTTAGGATGTCAGTAGGAAAGGTCTATTGACAGTGGTGAGAGAGGAGCTTGATCCAGCCCCGTCCCAGCACAGCCCTGGGGTAGAGGCTGCTTCCAGAGCTCTCTGCCCACAGACAAAGGGGGGATCAAGCAGCTGATCACAGGTGGATTGCAGGGATCTCTTTGTTGGTACTGAGGCAGGATTCTCTTGCTCTGCCTGTGCTTGGATCTAGGTCTCAGTGCTGGGTGGCAGTCCTGGGGTGAGAGTAGATTTGGTGTGGTGGAGCTTATGGTGGTGGTGGAGAGAGAATCCCCCTCATAGTTCGAAAGTAGAAAAGAGTGCTTGTGGACAATCATACCACCTTGGAAGAACTGAAATATTACAGGTCTCTGCAAGTATCTCTGAAAACAGCTGCACAAAACTCCCAAAGCTTGGGACAGTACATTCTTCACACTAAAAGCAAACCTCTACCTTAACAAATAGTTTAAAAGTCAAATAATTGGCTGGGATCATGAGCAAACCTCACAAAAAAAGTCAGACCATAGAGTCTTACTTTGGTGACAAAGAAGATCAAAACATACAACCAGAAGAAGACAACAAAATCAAAGCTCCTACATCCACAGCCTCCAAGAAAAATATCAATCAGTCCCAGGCCATGCAATAGCTCAAAAAGGATTTTGAGAAGCAAGTAAGAGAAGTAGAGGAAAAACTGGGAAGAGAAATGAGAGTGATGCAAAAAAATCAAGTCAATAGCTTGCTAAAGGAAACCCCAAAAATACTGAAGAAAATAAAACCTTGAAGAATATCCTAACCCAAATGGCAAAAGAGGTCCAAAAAGCCAATTAGGAGAAGAATGCCTTAAAAAGCAGAATTGGCCAAATGGAAAAGGAAATCTAAAAGCTCATTGAAGACAATACTTCCTTAAAAATTAGAATGGAGCAATTGGAAGCTAGTGCCTTTGTGAGAAAACAAGACACTGTAAAAAAAAAAAAAGAATGAAAAAATAGAAGACAATGTGAAATGTCTCATTGGAAAAAAAAACTGACCTGGAAAATAGATCCAAGAGAGATCATTTAAAAATTATTGGCCACCTGAAAGCCATGATCAAAAAAAAGAGTCTAGACATCATATTTCAAGAAATTATCAAGGAAAATTGCCCTGATATTCTTGAACCAGAAGGTAAAATAGAAATGGAAAGAATCCACTGAACATCTCCTGAAAAAGATCCCCAAAGGAAAACTCTTAGGAATATTATAGCCAAATTCCAGAGTTTCCAGGTCAAGGAGAAAATATTGCGAGCAGCCAGAAAGAGACAATTCAGGTATTGTGGAAACACAATCAGGATAACACAAGATTTAGCAGCTTCTACATTAAGGTACTGGAGGGCTTGGAATATGATATTCCAGAGGTCAAAGGAGATAGGATTACAACCAAGAATCACCTACCCAGCAAAACTGAGTGTAATCCTTCAGGGGGAAAAATGGATATTCAGTGAAATAGAGGACTTTCAAGCATTCTTGATGAAAAGACCAGAGCTGAATAGAAAATTTGACTTTCAAATACAAGACTCAATAGAAGCATGAAAAGGTAAATGGGAAAGAGAACTCATAAGGGACTCATTGAAGTTGAACTGTTTCCATTCCTACATGGAAAGATGATATTTGTAACTCATGAGAACTTTGTCAGTATTAGGGCAGTTGAAGGGAAAAAAATAGATAGATAGATAGATAGATAGATAGATAGATAGATAGACAGACAGACAGATAGGTAGATAGAGGGCAAAGGGTGAGTTGAAGATGGAGGGGTGATATATAAAAATAAAATTAAGGGGTAAGAGAGGATTTTACTGGGAGAGAAAGAAAGGGAGAGGTAGAATGGGATAAATTATCTCACATAAAATAGACAAGAAAAAGCTTTTACAGTGGAGGGGAAGTGGGGGAAGGTGAGAGGGAATGAGTGAATCTCATTCTCCTTGGATTTGGCTTAAGGAGGGAATAACATACACACTCAATTGAGTATGGAAATCTATCTTACCCTACAGGAAAATAGAGGGAAAGGGGATAAGAGAGCAGGGGGATGATAAAGGGGAAGGCAGATTGGGGGAGGGGGTAATCAGAAGCAAACACTTGAGGAGAGATAGGGTCAAAAGAAAGAATAGAATAAATAGAGTGGAATAGGATGAAGGGAAATATAGTTAGTTTTTCACAACATGACTACCATGGAAGTGTTTTGCATGACTACACATGTATAACCTATATCAAGTTGCTTGCTTTCTCAATGAGGGTGGGTGGAGAGGGAGGAAGGGAGGGAATTTGGAGCCCAAAGTTTTAAAAAAATTGTTTTCACATGCAGCTGGGAAATAAGATATACAGGCAATGGGGAATAGAAATCTATCCTCCCTTACAGGAAAATAGAAGGTGAAGAAGAAAAGATAAGTGGGGGGTGATAGAAAGGAGGGCAGATTAGCCAAAGGGGTATTCAGAATGCATGCTGTCTTGGGGTGGGGGAGGGATGAGATGGGGAGAAAACTTCAAACTCAAAATCTTGAGGAAGTGAATGTTGAAAACTAAAAATAAATATTTAAATAAATTTTAAAAATAGAAAAAAAAGATAATCATGGTTTCATAACTTTGCAACCATATTTCTAAATTGCTTTCCAGAATGGCTGTACCAACCACCAGCAATGCACTCTTTGATGGATCTCTCTATTTCTTTAACAACACTAAATAATTTTCATGATTACTGCCTTTGGTATAGTTTGAGATCTGGCACAACTAGGTCCTCTTCCTTTTTTCCATTTTTTTTCCTTTGAGACTCTTGATCTTTTGCTCCTGGAGATGATTTCATTATTATTATTTTTTCTAGTACTTTTTCAAAGTAATCCTTTCATTGTTTGATTGGTATGGCATTAAATAAGTAAAATAATATAGGAAATATTGTCATTTTATTACAATGACTTGGTCTACTCATAAGATATTAATACTTTCCAATTACTTAGGTCAGTCTTTATTTCCACAGTGTTTTGTAGTTGCTTTCACATAGCTCCTTTGCATATCTTGAGAGGTAGATCACAAGTGTTTATATTTCCTGTAGTTATTTTAAATGGAAATTCTCTTTCTTTTACTACTGTTTTGTTGATAATTTGCAGAAATGCTGATGGTTTATGTGTATTTATTTTATATCTTGCTATTTTGCTGAAATTATTGTTTCAATTAATTATAGTTGACTTCGTAGGGTTATCTACCATCATATCATTGGCAAAAAGTGATGTTTTTGTTTCCTCTTTGCCTGTGCTTACTCCCTCAATTTCTTTTTCTTTTCATTGCTATAACTAGCATTTCTGCCACTGCATCAAGTAGTAGTGGTGATAATAGGCATTCTTGCTTTATTCCATCTTGTTGTAAAGGCCTCTCATTTACCTGCATTACATATTAATTTGACTCTTGGTTTCAGAGGTACTACTTATCATAGAGGGCTATCAAAGCTTAAAAATTCACTAAGACTTTTGGGGCACACTGTATTAAGAAGAACCAGTAGTTCCCCTTATAAGCATCCATACTCAAAAGGGTTTAAAAAATAGAATAGTTTATTTACATGGCAAATAAAACAGAAAGGATGCTCTTCTGAATCTGTAGAGCGTCACAATGTTCCCCAAGGATGGCTACTAACTCCACCCGCACTGGTAGAATCTGAATAGCCTTTGTGATCTGCTATTCTGAAATGCATGGGCCCCCAATAGGGCATCAGGACAGTGCTTGCTTCTTCATGCTAGTACTCTGTGTTGTGTTGCTGTTTTAATCAAACCAATAATAAGAATTCATTAAGCACCTACTCTCTGCCAGGATCTAGGCTAGAAGTCAGGACCACCAATACAGGGAATGAAAGAATCCCTCCTCTTAAGGAGCTTTCTCTGGTTATTCCTTGCAGATCATATTGATCCCTGTATGGGGCTTCACCACCACTCCATTGTCACTGTCCTTTGCTCTCAGAAACTGTATGGCTTCTCTCTGCTTTTGCTATCCTCTTCTCTTTGTAGTTGTCTTGTCCTTTGGCCACTGCAATCACTGGCTCCATTTCACAGGTCCTTAATGTTAGAGTCTCATCCATCAGGTGGTACCATCTCTCCTCCAGCTCTTTAACAGCTGACTCACGATGTGATTACACTGGACCCATAGCTGAGACTTTTAGAAGACTTTCCCCAAAGCCAAAGTGTCTCCAGCCTAATTAAATTTCTATTTCATTATATAGAAGTTGGCTTATGGTGAATCTATACCCATTTATTTCACCTATACCCCAGTATCTGGATATTTTGTGTTTCCTACTACGTCAGCACCTTCTACTGAGTCTTTTGAGGTTTGGGAAGACAATCCTTCTCTCTCGCCATTTGCCTTTCTGCCTCTCATTTTTTCCCCCTGGGTCATGTGGGCTAGATCATAAAAATAACTTTAACCTTCTTCTCGAAGAAATACAAAAAGTTTGGGGGGAGGGGTAGAATTATTGGCTTCTGGTACCCATGACTCAGAGGCAGAAGGCAGCTCCTTCTGTATATTAGTAATGCATCCTATACTTGCATTAGCTTTTTGGGTCATCATGTCATCCTGTGGAATAACAATTAATTTGTCATCCGTTAAACTCCCCCGATAATTTTCCCACAAAATGTTACCTAACCACACCTATATCATGGTGTAATTGGGCAGTTCATTTTTTCCACTGAAGTAAAGGATTTTACATGTGTCCCCATTTAAGTTTTTTTTTTCTTAGATTCATCTGGTCATTTTAGGCTATTGAAATCTTTTCTATACCTCATATTAGCTCTCTATCCCACCTTAAGGCCATTTACAAATTTGATATGTGTATCTTTAATGGTTTCATCCAAATTATTGATTAAAGTGTTGAAAATATAAGTTAAAAATAGATGCTGGGGACTCCCTACCATAGATTTCTTTCTAGGGAAGTTGTTTAATGACATTTTAAAAATCTAATCATTTAAACAATTCTTCACCATTGAACTAAGCAAACAAACTATTTCATCTAGTCTACATTTCTCTATCCTGTCTTCCAAAAATCAGGGTGTTACATTTGAGTGGTGACCTTTATTTTCTGAGTTTATGGATGTATTCCAAAGAGACCTTCTGGCTATGTCAGTTGTACATATTTTGCAGAGCAAAGAGTGAAGGTAAGTCCCTGATACTGATGCTTTTCTTGATTTCTAATATGTATTATTCAGTTTCTGAAAAGGGAACAAAAAGCATCAGGGGAAAAATAGCAATGAGAGAAGCTAAGCCAGCTACCAAAATGAGCTTTCCCTTCCTTTTCTCACTGCTATCACTTGTCACAGAGATCTTGTTAGAAGGTTAATTTTTATTATAAAGCCTTTGCTTCATTTGTCACAGGGTTAAGAGAGATAGTGGCCCTCATCCTATGATTTAATCATCTAGAGTACAGATTGAAACATTATTTGTCTTTTTTTAAAACATGGCTAATAATGTGAGGCTTTGCATGACTAAATATTTTGGTAATAGGTTTTGGTTTGCTTGCCTTCTCATTGGGTGAGAGAGGAAGAAGTGGGAGGGAAAGAATTTGGAACCCAAAAACGAAAGAATAAGACGTCTCTATGTCTACTACTGAGTCATTGTCCAGATGGGTATTCCTGGTATAAATGTTCCCTCTTCATTCTGGGAAGAGGTATCAAAAGAAATGCAATAATAGACATTCACAATTGATGGACAATCCTTTCCTTCTGTTCTAAGATGTATATGGAAATGTGCATTTTATTTAGTGTTTATTAACTTAGGAATTTCAACAATTAAAATATTTTAAAAGATATGTTATTCTCTTGATCTTTTTTTTAAGCTACCAGATCCCAGCCATAGACAGTGCTTCTAGAAAAATACCTCAGTGTTAGATCAAAATCTTCTCTGAGAATGTTGATTCTCTCAGTTGATTCCTCCCAACTATATTTCAAATAAGTACCAACTGGACTAGCAATTTCTGATGACAACCACTATCAGTAAAAACAAAGAAAACATTTTAAACAAAGACAAATAAATAAGCATCCTCTATGACCACAGGAACAGCTGTAGGCTCCAATGAAGGAGCTGGACAGGTTGAGAGAGGGGAGAAGTATAGGGTTACCTTAGCCTTTGGATATGTTTCAGTCACAACAGCTGGTGTCTCAATATATTTTTTGCCTGATTGGTCCAAGCAGCCTTACTCCCCAGAGTGTTGGCTCCTCTCTTTGTGGCTATTGACCATGCCTTCACTTCCACTCTCTTGCTCCATCCACATGGCATGCTACAGCTTTCCTTCCTACATTTTCCCTTCTTTTGCTTGTCCCCTCAGGAGTTCAGTTTCTTTTTGAGTCTTTCTTGGAATCAGTGAATTGACTTTTAAAGGTCACCTTGAGATGTGGCCTATTATCCTTCAGTCTATGCCAGTTGCTCTTCACATCATTCATTTAAGGGATTATTTTGAACCTTACAAAGGGATCACCTTGTTATCTGGCACCAGCGATTAGGTCAATTAAAGACCAACTTGCTTATGCTCCCTCATCCCTGTTAAATATTTGCTGTTCCATAGAAAATCAACCGGGTTTGATTGAGCGTATCTTGATTTCTTGACTCTTGTTCTCCTCAATAAGGTAAGCATGAGGTAGGCCGTTAAGTTGTTTAATAGTAGAAATAAAGTTCTAAAAACTTGTGAAAATTATTGCCAAATCCTAAAACAGTTCTATAGGACTTTACTAACTCCTTTACTTGTATGTGTTTCAGGATATGAGTGTTTTTTCATTATAATATTACATAAGCTACATAAGAATTTTTATGGAATATTCATTGATGGTCCATCATAGTGTAGCGGCACATGGTGGGTGTTTAATATATTTTGAATGATTGCTGTGGTTCCCAATTATTTGTGCCTAAGGGATCATAAGGCAGCTTTCTAGAGATGTATTTGCAGAGGAAACTTTTCAGGGGTAGGAAGTAAGCCTGCATCCTCATGGTGAAAGCTCTATTTGAAATCTGGGGATAAATGTTCACGTGACTAGATATTTTCCTAATAGGATATCTGGTCTGAACTTCTTATAATGTTCCTTATAATAGAGGCCTTACAATAGAGGCAGAGAAAACTATTGAGTCTGGTTCTTTTGGTGATGGCTCTGGGCTGATGCCTTTGGTTATGGGAGAGGACCTGGATGATGGATTAAGTACTTCTAAACTCTATTCCCCGAGAATGTGTGTTAATATATGTTCCTCTCAGAGAGGAGAACTGAACTCAAATTCATGTATTAGTATGGGAATTACCACTGTATTTAACCATATTTAATCACCTATTTCAAGTGCTACTCCAATAGGCAAGAAGTCCCTTCAAACCAATGAAACTCTTCACCCTCATCCCATTATTTCCATTTTAGTCTTTTCAGAAAACTAAATCCATCCCGTAAGAAATAGAGAGGAGTGCATTGGGTGGGCTGAGATTTTCAGAGAGCTAAGATGTGACCTTCAGGGATTCAGATGAAGGATAATTATGCAAGGATGTCTTAGACAATGCCTTTTAAAAATGCTTTAACAAAAAACACCAAACCATGAAATCTTTAAGTGAATTGAATGTGCCCTGAGGTGAATGATTGGATTAAGACCATTCTAATACATTTCTAATTAAGCATCCATAGATGTTAGGAAAAGGGATGGCTGTGCTTGGGCCACAGGAAACTCATTTGGACCTGAATCACTCACAGTCTTCCCCTATTTGCTCAATAATTCCTATTAAGATAGTAGGCCAAGGAAAAGTAATACTTTTTCTTAATTAGTCTCTGGTGATAGTATGTTTATGAAAAGGAGCCTGCCTGTGTTTGCTACATTGGTTTCTCAGGCAACAGAGAGATATGGGGAGGGAAGTATAGGGGTTTTGCTTATGTTTCAGACTTGGAAAACTGGATCAGGAAGCAGAGAAGCCCCTAGATACTTGTTTGTATAGTTTGGCTGCTGGGAAATAATCCTGAGCAAGAATCTACAATAAAAGGAGTGGTCAATTAACAACAGATGGTGCATTTTTCTGTAGGATTGAGCTGAAAGAGACCTCTTCAGTTGACAGATGGAGAAATTGAGATTCAAAGAGGCAAGAAGATTTGCCCACGGTCACATAGGTAACAAGTGGCCAACCCAGGAATCAGACATAGGTCATAGGACTTCAAATCTAGTATTTCTTCCACTACTTGTAGGAGATACTACCACCTTCCCAATGACAGAACTTTTGCCTACAGCTGGTCTGACCATGAAAAAAAAATCCATTATCCAATTACTTAATTTCTATCTGCCTTGGTTGTAAAATTCCTCAATTGTAAAATAGGGATATTAATAGCACCTGCCTCCCAGATTCATTGGGAAAATCAAATGAGATATTTGTAAAGCACTTGAGCACTGGCAATAGTAAGTGCTTAATAAACGATTATGCTGTTCCCCATCTCTATAAGCTCACAGAATCCACCTGATGGAAGTTTGCTAAGTGTGTTGGGTTACTGTACAAAGACGGACAAATTCAGCATGAAGGACATAGTCTATCATCTGATGAGGCCTGAAGCTTCTTAAATTCTCTAGGCATCTGAGGGTTTGAATCATTCTGCACCAAGCCAAGTGGTTTGAGTTTGTCCACGACTTCTATAAACCCAAGGCAACTCTATGAATGACCCAAAGGTCTTGAAAGATAAAAGAGAAGAGGGACAGAATCATCTCAGCCTCCTTGGAGTCTTTGGGATCACGAATGGGCTGAAATTCCACTAGAAACTTGTGGACAGGGACCCTGTCTTATCTAAACTCTGTAACTACTCTATGTTTAGCACAAAGCTGTATCCATAGTAGTTGGTTTTTTTTAAATGCTTGTCAATTTATTGTTGATGTACTTTTAGGATATGCTCTTTACCTCCCACATCTCCTTTGCCATCTCAACATCAGGCAGATCAATTCAGATTGATCTTGAACACTTATCAAAATGAATGACCATGACCTCACTATATTCTATTCTCTGTTTCACTTACAATGTATTCTATTGCATTTTTCATATACTAAGCATAGGTTGGTGAAAGGGAATGCCAGTAAAATTAAACCACAAATCAAAGCTGGAAATGGCTCAAATTTATTTGGATTACACCCGGGGAACATTAGCTCTTGACGGCATTTGAGAGATGATGCTTTTATGATCTTTTCATAATAGGTTTACTAATGTACTCCATCTTATTTAAATCCAAGTGATGCAAAAGAGAAAAATCACACACCCCTCTAGGTATCTTACAGCTGATGGACATGAATGATTCATAACTTTTTTTTTAAGAGGGGCTCCCTACAAATGAAATGCACTTTGAACAATTGGATTCCATAAGAAAAATCTGGAAGTTTTTTGAGTTGTTTTTTAATTTCACTAGACAGTGAAAGGTTAGAGATTTCATGCATGTCGATAAAATTTGCTACTTCAAAATGGGCATGATATGATTAAGTAATTATCCACACTTTGGAAAATTGTGCAGTGCTTTTAATGAAATGAAGGCTTGTCTTTTCTTTAAATAATGATATTCTTCTAGTGATGCTATGGGGTTGCAAGTTATAGAAGAAGAGTAGAGAGGGTCAAAGTCCATAAGGAAGACTGTGACACATTACTAAACTAGTATCTATCGAGACAAGTGATATAAGATACATTGTCACGGATATATAGATAGCCAGAAAAGCTGATGGGCTGGTCATTTGGCAAAAGAGAGGGGGAAACAATGGATACCTCATCTGGTATCTACACAGTGTCAAGAGTTCTGAAAGAAGGTCCTCAGAACACTTTAGTGGGCACCTGTGGAAGATTTACAGAGAGGACACAGACAAAATTTGCATTGGATAAAAGAACATGGTCAGGTTACAATGTACATCATGGGAGATGTTATCTACATGAATGAGATCTTATTATGGAAATAATTATTCACTCAACTTTGCTTGGGTATACATAGTAGCATAATGACAACAACAAAATAAGCCTAACAAGAGATGTGGGGGGGGGGGAAGGGGTAATAATTATTTCCTTCTGTTTTTAACTAAATTATAATGTGCACAGAAAGAACCAGATTGACAATCCTGAAGCCATAGACTATTTATACATGGAGAGAGTATGGGAGGCGGTAGTGAAGCAAGTTTCTCTAGGTGCTACACTCAGGTTATCCCCTCTCAACTTAAAATCAAGGGCCCATAGTCTCGTATAATAACGAATAGAATTGATTAGCTCCTCACCCCACCCCTTATTATTCTGGATGATCTAGCATTTATTAAATATCTCTGTATGCCAACTGCTATACGGTTTATTGAAGTTTTGGAGAAAGAACTTACTAGAATTCGGTCATAATGCTTTTATGCATCAGAATTGCTGACATTTGAAGGAGAAAACCGATAGTTCACATTCAGGATGCATGCAGAATTAGGAGTTTACACCAAAGGCAGCTATTTAGGTGATTAGGTAGCACATCAGGAAGGACTGAGTTCAAATCTAATCTCAGACTTAACTATGTGACTCTAGGCAAGTCACAACTTCTATTAACCTCAGTTTCCTCAATTGGAAAATGGGGATAATAGCCCCTATCTCATAGGACTGTTGTAAAGATAAAATGAGACAATGTTTGTAAAGTGCTTATTAAGGAATGTGTTTCCTTCCTGCCTTCCCACCTTCACTCTTTCCCTCCCTCCTTTCTTACCTCCCTCCTGAAGACTCATTGGCATGGACTGTGAGAATGACCATTTCTGCCCTCCTGGCCAGTCTCTCTACTTCAGCCCAAATTCTGATCTTCTAATAGTGCTTGGGGCTTAGAAGTTACTGCTTTCTCTGACCATTTCTTGGTAAGAATCTGGGACCTCCGGAGGCCTGAAGAAATCTCATTCTCTTCACCCCAAGAGCAATCCCAGGTCAAGGACAACAAGGAAAGGCTCAGTAGGTAAGGGTGGCCTAATCACCTTTTTCTTTCTCATATGTAAGCTACTGTCTACACCTCATTTCCCACTGCTCTTTACCTCCTTTATGGATATTTTGTTGATAATTCCCTGGAAACATAGGAATACAGAAGCATTCCGGGAAGGATCACTTTAAATGCAAACTTCTTTATTTTATTCTCTCTTGAATTATACAATTTATTGATTTGATTTCACAGTAGTTAAGGATGAGGTAAAGAAGATAAATGAGGAAACTCCTTGTTCCCTTAGGCTTCCAAAAGGTCTTGCGAAACTCTAGATATCACTTAAGGGACTTCAGACTCCTAGAAAACTAGGCACTGAGATAGTTACTTCACCTCTCTGGGCTTCAGTTTTTTTTTTTTAACTTTTTTAAAAATTTATTTTGATTTATCAACCATCAGTTCCATAAGCTTTTGAGTTTTAAATTTTTCTCCCCCTCCCTCCCCACCTCCTTCCCCAAGATGGCACACAATCTGATATAGGCTATACATATACATTCTTATTAAACATATTTTCACATTATTGATGTTGTAAGTAAGAATTAGAGGCAATAGGAGGAACCACCAGAAAGAGGAAACAAAACACAACAGAAGAAAAAAATAGCAAATAGTATGCTTCGATCTGCATTCAAACTTCATAGTTCTTTCTTTGGATGTGGATAATATTTTCCATCATGAGGCTTTTGGAGATGTCTTAGATCCTTGTATTACTGAGAAGGACTAAATCTATCACTTTAGTCATCGCACAACATGGCTGTTACTGTGTACAACGTTCTCCTGGTTCTGCTCACTTCACTCAGCATCAGACCATAGAAGTCTTTCCAGGTTTTTCTGAAGTCTGCCTGCTCATCATTTCTTATAGCACAATAGTATTACATTATATTCATATATCACAACTTGTTCAGCCATTCCCTGATTGATGGGCATTCTCTCAATTTCCAATTCTTTACCACCACAAAAAGAGCTGCTATAAATATTTTTTTTACACTTGGCTCCTTTTCCCATTTGTAACATCTCTTTGGGATATAGCCCTGGAAATGCTATTGCTAGGTCAAAGGGTATGCACATTTTTATAGCCTTCTGGGCTCCCACTAACAAATTACTCTCCAAAATGGTTGGATCATTTCACAACTCTACCGACAATGCATTAGTGTTCCAATTTTCCCACATCTTCTCCAACATTTATCATTTTCCTGTTTTGTCATATTGGCCAATCTGATAGGTGTGCCATGGTTCAGAGTTGTTTTGATTTGCATTTCTCTAATCAATAGTGATTTAGAGCATTTTTTCATATGACTATAGATGGCTTTAATTTCTTCATCTGAGAACTGCCTGTTCATATCCTTTGACCATTTATCAATTGGGGTGGGCTTCAGTTTTTAAATTTGTAAAATGAAAAAGTAGGGCATTTAAGGTCCCTTCAATGGGCCCTCTTAGGGACTCAAAGGTAGAAGTCTCTGGGAGGAAAAAGTTTGAAGGTACAGTGAAATGTTCCCTAGACTAGGAGTCAGGACTAGGGTTCTAGGTACCCCTCTGCCATTAACTCCCTGAGTAATGTTGGACAAGTCAGTTCTCTCTTTTGGACCTCAGTTTTCTTGTCAGTATTGGATATCAGTAGTTCTCAATCTTTTTGGTTCTTAAAAATTATTGAGGATTCCCAAAGAGCTTTTGTTTATGTGGGTTATATTTAATCAATATTTATTATATTAGAAATTAAAATATGTTAATATTATGAAAAGTTTTGACCTCTAGGATCCCTGAAAGAGCCTCTGGGATTTCTACAGGGTCCTGGAACACACTTTGAAAACCACTAGATCAGATTATTGCTAAATTTGTTTCAAATTCTAACATTCTATGAGTCTAGGTCTCAGTAAGGTCTTCTTGTCAAGTTCTCATGAAAAGACATCGACCAAAGGTGCATGAAGCCACTTCCTCCAAATATCCAGAAAGAAAGTGGATTCTTCACTACCTCCTTAGTCAGCTCAGTGGGTTTTCCTCTCCCAAGAGTCTAGATTGCCCATTACAGGTTTGGATTCTTTCAAGGACTTCATTAACAGAACTTGTCTTCTCTTTGTTAATTATACCTTTATGGCTTCCTCCCTTATAAAATGAGAAATTAACTTAGATGGTTTCTAAGGTCTCCTTCAGCTTTATATCTATGATTTTTGTGACCTTGAATGTGGACCATTCACAGTTTACCTAGGATTACTACTTTGACCTTTTTAAGTCTCACAGCTTTTCCCATAATTGAATTATTTATGCAGCTATTGAAGACAAGTAGTGACTGACCCTGAAGATCAATTAATTCCCAAACTAACCAGAAAACTTTTAAGAAACTCTTGTCTTAGCCTCTGTGAAACCACAAACTGGCTCTTAAAGCCAGAGTGATCAGAGTGTTATGGATAATAGATGGCCTATAAGGTTAATTATTTCCACATAAATGGTGTCCCACCTTTATTTTGGGGAAATAATAAAGTGATTTTTTTCCCCCTGGGTGTTCCAAAAGTCTTAATGTATAGCTTAAAACTACACTAAAATTTTTAAGGCACAGTATTTTCTTGAGAATTTTGATCTAAACTGACTATAACCTTCATGGAAATGTAAACAAAATTTTCTGTTTTTCCCACAGATTGAAGCCATTGGTCAATCCTAATTGTAAGGTCTGGGACCTGGGAGCCAAGGTTCATTTTGTAAACATACTGAAAAGTTCAGGTGTTAAATATAAGCTCGAAATTAGAAGAATGCTACAGAATGTGGAAGTAAGCACAGGGTTGAACTACACACAGTTAAACCCTCACAGGAGAAAATGGAATATGTGTCTAATAAAGTAAGTGGCTTATCAAACTCACTGCAGGAGATATTCTTAAAGTAATTTTTTTTTTCCTTTGCTAGCTTGGACTTTGGGAATTAGAAGAAACTACTGACAACATAAGGCAAATGCAGTGAGTGTTGTAGATTGTAGTGAAATAGACTTGAAGAAAGACGAAGGGCTTAAAAAGTGAAAGTTTATGTAAAATACATTGAGCACCAACAGAAGACAGCTCAATTCAATTCAAGAAGCACTTATTAAATATTTGTTCTATGTCATACTGTACAAAGTGATGATTGTTGTTGTTGTTATTGTTGTTGTTATTGTTTGTCCTTCGTTCTTGAAGAGGACCATGACATCATGGAGGTAATGCCATGACTTGCAAGTGAATTGGATTTAAGTAAGGCAGGGCTATGCAAAGTCACCAGTCTCACTTTTTCCTTTGGAGTCATTTGGGTTCAGTGGCAAGATATGGATCAAGACGACTGGAGAGTGGTGAAGGTAAAGACAGAGAGAAAACAATCCTTCCCCTCAAAGAGGGTATTCTATATAACATTCTGGGAGGGAATGGGAGGGGAAGGAAAGCATGTACACAGAGAAAGAAATTGATACATATCCATAGATACACACATATACAAGATGTTCCAAAAGCTTTAGTGTAGTTTTAAGCTTTCATAACTAATACACACACACACACACACACACACACACACATACACACGCATTCTGCTTTTTCTCTTGCTCCTGGCCTGTGCTTTTCTAGAAATAGTACAATTAGGAAAATTGTAGGTTTAAGGAGAAAGATAGTTAAGCCTGGGATGAATCGTTTTGGTTTCCTCCCATTTCCCTCAGAACTGGCCATTTCTTCCTTTCTGGGCCCCCACCAACCAACCCTGTGCTCGATTCCTGCTAATTCCCACTAACCTGTTAAATGATAATTTAGGTACCAGCTGGTATATACCTTAAATATGCTACCTCCCATGAATAATTACATTAAAATAAGTTTATTAATGCCTTTTGGTTTTATATTAGCCATTTATGGATATATCCCCACTCCCTACCACTACTTTAGCACTGAACTTTCTCTTGGTACAATGATCACATTGGACAATGTATACAAATTCTTTTTAAAAAGTTTTATTTTATTTTTAACTTATGAAATAAAACAAACATTTTTATAACATAATATAATAAAAAAAGATTATTGCACATGGAACTGCAAATCTATCATGTACAACTTGGAACTTTAAATATATAATAAAGTTTCCATATAATTTTTTCTTTTTTTTCATTTTTTCTTTCCTCTCCCTCCCCATCCTAGAGATGTCTACCATTAGACATAAATAAGTATATATGTATGTAAAATTATTCTATACACACTTCCATTTATCAGTTCTTTCTCTAGAAAGACATAGTGTCTTTCTTCATATGTCCTTTATAGCTAATTTGGGTATTTATAATAGTCAAAATGACTTATTCGTTCAAAGTTTTCCATAAAACAATATTGCTGTTACTGTATGCAATGTTCTCTTGGTTTTGCTCATTTCATTCTTTGCTATTTCATGCAAGTCTTTCCAAGTTTGTTTGTTTGTGTTTTTTTTTTTTTTTAAGATCATTGAACTCAACATTCTGCCTTGCAGTTCCACACTTTTCTGCTTAGGGGAAGCAAAGATGTCTCACTATCCATTCTCAAGGATCAAGATTGGTTATTATAATTTCTCAGGATTTGCCTTACCTTTTGTATTCTTTTCATTTGTACTTTTGGGAGAAATTGCATCTATTATTCTTCTGGATATGTTTATTTCCTTCTGCATCAGATGATGCAAACTTTCCCTGTTTCTCTGAATTTCTCATACTCTTAATTTCTTAATGTACAATAAAATGTGCTATTATAGTCATGTATTGTAGTTGATTTAGCCATTCCCAAATTCATGGGTACTTGCTTTATTCCAGGTCTTTGTTATCATTGGGATAATGCACTTTTTATGGCACATATTTGAAGACCCCCAAATGTCAAAATTCAGAGGAATTGAAGCTTTTATGGTAAAAATAAGAAGCACTTGATTATTTTGATCAAAGAACTGCCCATGGACCCCTCATACCCTGCTATAGAGATAGTCACTATTCTGTCTGCTGAAAAAGCTAGTCAAATGCATGGTACATTATGGTATAGGCTCATGAAAAGAAGCTTCTAGGAGGAAATAGAAGTGTGGAAGAAGCAGTGTGGAAGAACACTGAACTTGGAACCAGGAGAACTAGGTCCAGATCTCAATTGTACCTTTTTTCCCCTTGACTTTGGAGAAGTTACTTTTAACCTCTACGATCTTCAGATTGCTCTTCTTTAATTTGAAAATAATGATATATTCAGTACCTCACAGAGTGTCTGTAAGGAAAGTATTCTGTAAATTGTAAAGTCTTAGATAAATGTGAATCGTTGTTTTCACTCTCAGGCTTATTCCCCCTGTTTCACTCCAGGACACCTTTCTCTTATCTCTCTTTGTTTCCTTCTCCTGCATCAATGCATCCTTCCATGCCTCCTCTTACCCCACCTCTGAGTCCAATAAGAAAGGGGCTGAAACAAATTCCAAGCAATTTCCTCTAGACAGAGGTTATATGCAAAAATTGTCAGCAGCCCCACTCAAGGTAAAGCTCCTAATTAACACCCAAGTATAAATCTCTTGCATGTCTAGTTCGGTGCCAAAAGAAATCAATCAGTGGCTAGAGCAGGAAATTAGAGAGATCAGACGGAAACCAAACTCTGTCATCCTCTCCACTTGTAATAACTCCTTGTCTCAATCCATGAGTTGTGCTTGGCTAAAATTAAATCTTGGTAGATACAAGAAATAGATATCTTATTCATATCTATAAAAGGGAAAAAGAGCAATTTATTACTGATACAATCTATTTTCTCTGAAACCTGCCCATCTAACACCTTGCAGGGAAACAGAAATTACCTTTGGGAATCACCTTTAAAGCCAGAAATACTCACTCTAGTCTCACTGTCTTTGACTCATCAAGCACAAAAGCCACCATTGAAGAAAATCTCAAGGTTATGCTTCTCTTCCCTTTTTTGGTCAAATGGGGCAGGGATTAAAACACAAGCTTCCCACATGGGCTCTTCTTATATTGATGGGATAAAGAAACCACATGGTTTTCCAAACATAGAATTCTTTAGGCTTCAGAGGATGGGAAATTTGGATTGACCTAAAGGCTAAAACTGGCCTGGAATATTTTCAGAAAACCTTGCCAGAATGGATTTGTAAGACTATTTGGTTTAAATGATTATTTTATAAGTGGACCATAATATCATTAGCATAGGGAACCCTCAATGAGGGAACTCATTACCACCAATACAGATGAATACTTGCTCTGGCAAGTTATAGTCTTAAAGTTGCCTGGGGCATTGAAAGGTTGTGATTTGCCAAGGGTAACACAGACAGGATATATTGGAGATGGGACTTGAACTCTGAGTTTCCTGACTTTGAGCTCGGCACTCTATTACACCATACTATCTTTCACTTTAAATGGTTTAGATGATATTTTCAAGAACTATGACATTTTTCTGAGCCAGTTTGCCAGTGGACAATAAAATCTTACAGTTTGCATTTCTTACTTTTTACCTCTCTGGTGACATTGTTGCTTGATGACAGATAGATGGATAGATAGATGATAGATGATAGCTAGCTAGTTAGATCAACAAAATAGATAGATAGGTAAATAGATAGAGAGACCTATATGGTAAAAAAAAAAACTGGGTCACCACCAGTTCTCAGTGTGTCCATACCTCATATGGTGATTGAGAAGAATCTTCTGTCTTGGTGAAACTCTTCAAAGAATTAGAATCAATCCTCACCCTGAGGATTTTAGGTTGGTTCAAGACAAGAGACTGAAGATTTGAAGTCTAGATTTTAAAGCCTAAGATACTCAGGGATACCTAGAGAACAAAACTGGCCCCATGCACTCAAGCTAATCCAAGTCATAAGGAGTTAATAAAGCAGTTAAAGGGACAGTTAGGTGGTGCAGTGGATAGAGCTCTGGCCTATCCAGCCTCCTGGCCTGGAGTCAGGAGGACCTGAGTTCAAATCTGGCCTCAAACACTTGACACTTACTAGCTGTGTGACCCTGGGCAAGTCACTTAACCCTGATTGCCTCACCAAAAAGAAAAAAAAAAAGCAGTTGAAACCCAAGATTATTCATGTAATCTCATTCAACATACTTGGAACAGACCTAGGCTTTGGGAGTGTTTGTGGTAGTATTGCAATGGAATATATTAGAGGCCCTGTATTTATTTCATTAGTATTTGCTACAGCTACAAAATCCAGTAAAATCCTTGAGGATAAGGTTGCCATCTCATACTTAATTCTCTTGTATTCCCCCAGTCCAGACTATGGGCACTGCGCACATAATACGTGCTCTATAGAAACCTATTTGATTTTCCAGAGTAGCTTCTCTTTAAATGAAGAACACTTCTGAACTCAGACATCCTTTTCATCCCCCCCATCTCTTGAGGAAGTTTGTATCTGTGGAGGGAGGCCCAAAGGGCCTGCATGATTTCAGAGCTATTAAAGATACAACCCTTACTGCTGGGTTAGATAACAATCATACGTTACTGATACTCTTACATGATTTGAAAATGCCATTCAAATGTTTAAGCAGGGCAAATTGAGGAATGGTTGGGATACTTAGCTCATCCCAATATGTATAAAGGATGCCCAACAATATTGAGAAGTAGGAAGGATATCAGGGTTGGGGTGGCTGAAGCTTCAACCATCTCAAATAGGGTTAGTGTAGCTGGCTTTCATTTAGTTGAAGAGTAGGGGTTGTTTCCAAAGAGGAAGTGTGTGTTCATCTGAGAACACTATGGCCCTCCTCCCTGATTGATTCATCTCTTGATGGAAGTGGAAGGCAATAAACAGGTGACCAAAAGGATAAACTTGAGCTAGAGACAATCCATGCTGGCCCTCCTTTGCGTTTCTACAATGCTCTGTAGAAAAGAGCTGTAACTACCAGCTAGACCAGGAGAGCAGCTCTTCCCTTAATAGTATTTAAGGTATCCAGGAAAAATACTCTGAGCAGGTAGCAGCTTGCTATCTTCAAGAGTATATGTGTACTTCAGGAGTGGTAATACAACAGATTTCCTAGTAGGGAAGTGTGGTATAGGGGAAAATTTGCTGGATTTGCACTTACAAAAGATTTTAGTTCAAATCCTGCCTCTCATATGTGCTAGCTGTGTAACCCTGGGCAAGTCATTTAACCCCTAAGCCTTAGTTTTTTCATGGAGATAACAGGGATTGTTTTGAGAGACAAATGAGATAATACATATAAACAGCTATGGATGTCTGAAAGAGTTGTGTAAATATCAATTATCATTCATAGTTAATGCAGGACCCAAGATCAGACACACCTTATGCATGGACTGTGTGATGCTTGGAAAAATCATTTTTACTAATTCTGGGGCTGATTCTTACTGTGAGTTCCTTGCTGATACTCTATGACATTTTCTGGTTTACTTTTCTTAAAACAATCCTTCCCCTGACATATTGTGGCTAGTGTGTTTGCACATAGGGAAATAAATGATCCCAGCCTTCTGCCTTGTCCAGGGGAAAGATCATTTCAGGATTCCAAGTAGGAGCCTTACTTGAATGGAGTGTGAATGTTCTGCTCCTGAAAATACCCAGTCACACAATAAATCCATGTAACCTGGGCCCTTTATACCATGGGCACCATTCAAATAAGGGCTGGCTCAGTTTGCTCAGAAGTAGAGGTGGAGGAATGAAGGGCAAGTTAAACATGACAGTGTCCAATAATTGTCCCCTCTGGTCACTCATCTGTAGTGGCAGGCTATTTCTAGTGTCACAGAGAGCAGCTAGCCACATATTCCAGTGGATTTATAAAAATTTCCAAAGGTCCTTGAGTGTGAACTGTGAAAAGACTGTGGAAGGCTGGTGGGAAGGTGAATGACTAAAATTCCTGCCCTTTAAACTTCACTTAGGATTAGAGAGAATTACAGTCTCACTGTTCACTGAAGAGAAACAAATGCTCCATTACACAGAAGGGATTAAGGGACTGGAGGGGCCTTTATACTTCTGCACAGATATTTGCTGTTTGCATCAAACCAGAGGGCAAAGAGACTGCATTAAAAATATATCCCTATCTATGAACTTGTGTCTGAAAATGGGTGACATCAGAAGAAATCATCCTTTAAAATCTTCCTGTAATAACTGAAATGAAAATTCTGGGCCCTAGTAGGACTTGAGGGTTTTCCCTCTAAGTTAATTTGAGAGTATATCCTCACCACTCAACCTAAGAATTTTTCATTTTTCACCACTAACCTACAGAATGACCGACAGTAACCTCAAATTGCAACATGAATGGAAAGGACAAAGCAAGTTTCCTAGGTGAACTGCCCAGGGTGAATGATTTATACTGTGATAGGCAACACTGAGACTGAGCCCATAATGCCAGTGGTTTACACAGCTTGCCTCCAAAAATGGTGTCATAAATATAAATATTAACAAGGCTATTCAGAAAGGAGAAAACTTGACTGAAGGTCATACCTATCATATTCCTCAGTGTAAACCAGTGAGGGCCAGTTCTTATATACAATGTTTTCCTGGATAGGGTGTGTGTATGTTAGGGGTAGGGGGATAGAGGAGATGACTGGTAGTAGTTGGGGGAGGGTAGAAAAAGTAGGTAATTTGTCTATACCTGATACCTTCATATCAAGAAATACGTAAGAAAGTCAGTCCCGATTTCAATTGGTGGCATAGGAAATAACTGAGACACATCTTTAATTTATTCTGTTTTTTTTTTAATTAGACAAATCTATTTCCAAAGTTGTATTCCAGTATGGCTCTCATCTCACCAAATATCAGTGATTCCTATGAGATCAAATTCACCCCTTATGGGTCTCTAGCTTACCTTGCTTATTGTCCACACTTTGTACACTAATAAATATGTTCCACTCCACCGCAGTCTTTTGGACATCTTCATGCCACCATGTTGGGTACCTTTCCTAATCCTCTCTACTTTTCAGCTTTTTTTATGTGTGCTGTCTCCCCATTAAACTTTAAACTCATTGAGGTCAGGGTCTATCCTTCTTTTCTGTATTTATATCCTCAACACTTAGCACAGTGCCTGGCACATAGTAGGAACTTTATAAATATTTATTGACTGACTGACTAGATGCTTGAGGCTGATAGCTTTCTTCCTGGGTCCATTCATAAACATCGTCTCCTATCTATGACTGGCTATATTTACAGAAATTCTTTTTTTCTATATTGTTTCTCTATAGAATCTAGCATGTCAGGCATTCACAGGCAGTTTTCTTCCTTACTTTTTTCTTTTCAGCTTTAAATCCTTTTGATTAGATTAATACGATTGCCTTTACCTGGGTTTGAGTGCAGGCTCTGCAACTAGCTAGTCTGACTTTGGACAAGCTTCTTCACTCATCCAGCACTCAGTTTCCTCATCTGTGAAAGAGAGAATTGGACTAGATGACCCTTATAGACTCTTCTAGCTTGAGACTCTGTAATTCTAGTCAATGTGCCAAGTTCATAGTCTCAAGTACATGATTTCATTTGTTCACCTGTTTCTGAGTCTAATAACCAAGATTAATAACTACTTTAAATCCAATTGATAAGATGGGCTATTCAATCTCATGCTTATTCCTCTTGTAAATTTTTAGTTCTGTACTTTACTAATGTTCCATCATGCCCTGCTACAATGCATTAAGGGTTCGATTGGTGAAATTCATTTTGAATCAGGCACATGTTATCAATTTGGATAGTGGCTTATACATTTTGCCTCAAAATGTCCGAGGGGCCAATGGAGATGAATGAGGCATGGTTAATATCCCTGCTACCTGATAAAGCTTTTCTCTGCACAGAAACTACAGAGAAATACCCTTTTAAATACTGTCTTGGTGATCATTGTGAGAAGAATCATTTAAAAAACTGATAATATTCTCTGGTTATCCCATATCTCAAAGGATTCAACTGAGGCTTTCTTTAAGCCTCACAATTTTGATCCTATGAAAATATTATTATACCCAACTAATAGGTAAAGATGCTGAAAGTAGTATTTAAGGTACTCCCCAAAGTCACAAAAAGAGTCAGTGATAGAACCAATTCTCCTGAAGGATTTAATAAATCTGCAGATTTTGGGGGGTCTGTGCTTTGAGGGGTTAGAGGGAACAGGTCATACTGCTGTTGTTCAGGTGTTTCAGTCATGTCTGACTTTTTGTGACCACAGTTGGGGTTTTCTTGACAAAGATATGGGAGTGGTTTGCCATTTCCTTATCCAGCTCATTTTACAGATCAGGAGCTAAGGTTAAGTGATTTGCCCAGGGTCACCCTAGTAAGTGTCTGAGGCCAGATTTGAACTCAGGTAGATGAATCTTCCGGACTCTAGGCCCAGCACTCTGTCCTTTGCACTACCAAGCTTCCCTGGCATGTCATAGAACCATAGATTTTGCCCTTAAAAAGAACCTAGGAGTTGTCTAGTTTAATCCTGTCATTTTGTAAATGAGGAATTTGAGACATAAAGAGGTTTAATAACTTGTCCAAGGTCACCCAAATAGTAAGATTTAGAACCAGGATTCCAAAACAGAGGAAGAAGAAGAAGAAGGAGAGGAAGGAGGAGGAGAAGAAGGGAAAAGAGAAAGGAAATGGGAAAAGGGGATGGAGAAGGGGAAGGGGAAGAAGAAAAAGGGGAAGCAGACAGACAAGAGACATAGAAAGAGATGGAGAGGGATAGAGAGAGAAAGAGAAGAAACAGAGAGAAATGAAAGGCAGAGACATGATTCTGAGGAGGGATCCATAGGCTTCATCAGACATACAAAGGGGGGGATAACACAGAAAAGATTCTGAACCCCTTCATGAAACAATCTTTAAGATTCTTTGCAGCTCCAAACTATGATTCTATTTTGTTAGATTTCAAAAGTCAGCTTCTCTTTGCACCTCATCCTCACACTGAGGGGAAAGGAGAGTGAGTATGCATCAGATATAAGCTGGCAGCCCAGTGACTGCTTTATATATAAAGATTAATAGCCTGGATGGCAATACCTTGTAATGTGCCATCCTAGCACAGGGCCAACCTTATCTTATTCAAAATTTTCATGAATGACTTGGATAAAGGCAGAGAAGGCATAAATATCAAATCTACAAATGACACAAAACTGGAAAGGGATAGCTAATACACCAGATGACAGAATCAGAGTTCAAAAATATATCAACAGGTTAGTATGATGGGCCAAGATGAAACATAATAGGAATAAATTCAGATTAATTCTATTCATCAAACCTCTGTGAAGGATTGAAGGCCCTGGCTGAACAGTGGGGATTAAACAAAAGCCTCTGACCTCAAACAGTTTGCATTCTACTAGGGGGCAGGGGAGGGAGGGGCAACATATACACACACAAAAAAAAAATAAAAGATAGTTTACTGTCGAAGAATCCATTAACAAATAGGGGAACAAAAAAAAAGTTTCCCATGAGAGTTGGAACATGAAATGAATTGGGAGGTTGTTGTTTGTCCTTTGTTCTCCAAGAAGACAGTGATATCAGGGAGGTGAGATGAATCAGGAAGCTAAGGATTATAAAATGTAGGAGTGAATAGGAGTGCATTTTACTTATCAGAAATAACCTTTGCAAAAGGGAGAGGAGGGAAGAGTTAGAATATTAACTTCAAGGAAGGGCAAGTAAAGCAGTTTGGCTAGAACAGAATGTCCGAATGGGAGAAATGCTAACTAAGTTTGGGAAGGTAGGCTGGAGCCAGATTGCTAAGGACTTTAAATGTCTAGCTGCGATTTTGCATTTTTCCTAGAGTTCTCAGCCTAGGAGTTTGTGGGTAGATTTTAAAGGTTCTGTGAACTTGGATGGGGAAAAAACTTATATTCTTGTTTTGACATAACTGGTTCCTTTTGTAATCTTGTGTGTTTTATTTTATCCCTTTAAAAACATTTTTTTAAGAAGTTGTCCAGAGACTTTGACACACTGTCCAAGGGGTCCATGACACACAAAAAGATTAAGAACTACTACCTTTTTTAAAATAATATTTTATTTTCCCCGAATTACATGTAAAAAAAAAACAATTGTTAACATTTGTTGTTTTCTTTCTAAAGTTTTGAGTTCCAAATTCTATCCCTCTTTCCTTCCCCTCCCCCCCTCCCTGAGACAGTAAGCAATCTAATAGAGGTTATACATGTGCAGTCATGTAAAACATTTCCATGTTAGTCATTTTGTACAAGAAGACCCAAAAAGAAAGAAAGGAATGAAGGAAGAAAGAAAGAAAGAGAAAATGCTTCAATCTGTATTCTGACAAAATCAGTTCTTTTTCTGGAATTGGATAGCATTTTTCATCATGAGTCCTTTGGAATTGTCTTGGATCATTGTATTGCTGAGAATAATTAAATCATTCATAGTTGATCATTGTACAATATTGCTGTTACTGTGTACAATATTTTCCTGGTTCTTCTCACTTCATTTTGCATCAGTTCACATAAGTCTTTCCAGTTTTTTCTGAAACCATTCCGTTTGTCATTTCTTATAGCACAATAATATTCCATTAAAATCATACACCACAACTTGTTCAGTTATTCCCCAATTGATGGACGTTCCCTCAATTTCCAATTCTTAGCTACCACAAAAATAGCTTCTATAAATATTTTTGTACAAATAGGTTATTTTCCTTTTTAAAAAAATCTCTTTGGGATATAGACCTTGCAGTGGTATTGCTGGACCGAAAGGTATGCACAATTTTATAGCCCTTTGGGAAATAAGGAACTCCTATCTTTAAGAGACACTGGGTATTTGCAAACAAGGAAATTACATAGTCATGCTTGTGCACGGAAGACAATTTTTAGAGCTGTGTGGAGGAACAAGATGGGGAGGAGTGAGGAGGCTATTGAAATAGTCCAAGAGAAGAAATTGTGAACAAAGATGATGGGTGGGTGAGTGGAAAGAAGGGGATGGATGTGAGTGATGTGAAGGTAGAATTGAGAAGACATGGCAACTGATTGGATATGGAGCAGGTACAAGAAAGTAAGGAAAGAGCCAAGCCTAGCTAGGAGGACAGAGAAAACCAGAGAAATTTGGAAGGCTCTATTTGGAAGGAAAGATAATGAGTTCTGGTTAGAACACAATGAATTTGAGATATCTAAGGAATGTAGGACTCAATATTCTCAAGAAGGAATATTGTGTTCAGTTCTGGGTGCCAAACCTTAGAAAAGTCATTAACAAACTTGTTACTTTGTTATTTGTCCTTGGTTTCAAAGAGAGCAGTGACATCATGGATGATGTTTTGACTCATGCATGAATTGGATTTGAGCGAGGCAGAGTTGCCCAAAGTTGTTAGCCTCACTTTCTCCTTCAGAGCCATCAAAGTCCACTGCAAGACAAGAGTCAGCACAATTGGCAATGGTGTGAGATGCTGTGGATGACCTTGGATGTCTGAACGAACTCCAAGTGCTCCACAAGGCCTGCTGCAGCCACCTTCATGGCCATTGGAACAAATTGTTCTAATCTGTCCATTTTACAAGGCAGTGAGGGGGAAGAGGGAGTCTTCACATACTTGAGGTAGATATCCCCTGTCTCCCTGTCTGTCTGTCTGCCAAGATGGTTTTTCTTAAGTGTGGCTGTTGCACATGCTACAGCTTCTTGGACCCACATGTCAGAGTTGGGTGAAGGTAGACGCCAAAGTTGGATGAGCACCCCTAAAAAAAGCTTGGCAAGAGGTGTTAATCCTAACAAAATAAATACCTTGAGAAGAAGGTGAAAGAATTGGAGAATATGCCATATAATAATGATAAGAATAACAATAACTCATATTTGTAAAATGCTTTAAGGTTTACAAAGTATTTTACATATATTATCTCATTTGATCTTCACAACAATTCTGTGAGGTAAATACTATTACATTTTACAAATGAAGAAATTGAGACTGAGAGAGAATAAATGATTTGCCTGGAGTCAAATAGCTAATCTGAGTTAAGATTTGAACTCAGGCTCTTCTGACTTCAAGTTCAGTGTTCTTTCCACTCTACCACCTTACTGTCTTGATAAGGACCTGTTTTAGGAGCTGCAGGTTAGCGTAGAAAAGACTAGAATTAGAAATGATGTGATAGTTCTTTTTGTTAACATATGGACATATGAAAGAGGGATTAAATTTGTTAGGCTGCTTGCTCCCAGAAGATAAAATTAATATCAGCAAGGGGGCAGCTCCAAGGAGGCAGATTTCAGTCAATGTAAGCAAAAGCTTACTAACATTTTGTTAGAAAGTCAAAAGTGGAATGTGCTGTCTTGATTGGTAGAGGTCTCTCTTTCACTGGAGATTTTCCCTCAGAAGCTAGACAACCAACATACTTTGTCAGGTACATTGTAAAAGAAGTCTTGTTCAAGAAGAGGTTGGACTAGGTGATCTGAAGTCCATCCCAACTCAGAGATTCTTTGGTTCTGTGAAGTTCAGGTCAAGTGATGAAAAACTGGATTAATAGTATAGAAAGAAAAGATTTTGGAGATCTGTCTCATATTGAAGATGAAGTATGATGATGCTGCTTCCTGCATCCACCCCTACTCCAAGCCCCACTCCTGTACTCCATCGGCAACCATTGCTTGACTGCATTGTTAGAAATACTCAAAATAAGGGAGATTTTTCATCCCATTGTACTTTGTTTTTTGTTGTTATTGAGTCCTTCTCCAACTCATTTTAAAGATGAGAAACTGAGGCAAACAGGGTTAAGTGACATGCCCAGGGTCATGTAACTAGTAAGTGTCTGAGGTTAGTTTCAAACTCATGAAGATGGGTCTTCCTGACTCTAGGCCTGGCACTCTATCCACTGTGTCACTAGCTACCACAAGCCTGTATCTGACATACCACGCCTAGTTGTGGTTGCCCTATTTTAAAACGAAATTGAAAAGCTCGAGCAAATCGAAAGCAGAGCTTCTATGATAGTAAAATGTATAGCCAATGCAAAGAATAATTAAAAGATCTGGGGATATATATCCTGGAAAATAAAAGATTGGTATGATTGGGGAGAAAGATGTTTGATGACTCTGAATAACAAAGAACTCTAATTTGCAAGAGGTCTTACACTTATTCTGCCAGATGATAGAACGAAATTAATTGGTGGAAACTACAGACACAGTTTTGGGCTTAAAATAAGGAAGAATTTGGCTGTCAAACAATTGAAATGGAGTTAGGTAGTGAGCTCTCCTCCACTGCTAGACATATTCATACAGTGTAGGTGACCACTAGTCATGGATTTTAGTTTGAGGATTTCTATATTGGATTAGGGAGAGGGAGTAGAGCATGTTGGAATAGAAGAACTTTGAGTTTCATTTCAAAATTTATAATTCTATAATACTATAGGTTTGACTAGATGATCTCTAAGGTCCTTCTATGATGGTGCAGAGTTAATGATTGCTAGGTAGGCAGACTGGATTCTGCAAAAGAGGGTATCCCAAAGGAAGGATATAGTAATAACCCTGATCAAGAGACAGAAGTAGATTGCACCATATGAAATAATAATAGGAAGAAGTGGCCCAAGAAATATTATATTGAAGCACTCACTTAAATTAAAAAACACTTTTTTTATTTTTTCCAGTTACACGTAAAGATGGTTATCAACTTTCACTTTTATAAGATTTTGAATTCCAATTTTTTTTCTCCCTCCCTTCCTCTATTGCTTCCCTTTCCCCAAGAAAGCAAGCAATCTGATATAGGTCATACATGGACAATCATATTAATCACATTTCCACACTATTCATATACTACAACTCATTCAGCCATTCCCCAGTTGGTGGTCATCCCCTTGGTTTCCAATTGTTTGACACCACAGAAAGAGCTGCTATAAATATTTTTGTATATGTGGGTCCTTTTCCTTTTTTTATGATCTCTTTGGGACACAGACCTAGTGGTGGTATTGCTGGATCAAAGGGTATGCATGGTTTTATAGCTCTTTGAGCATAGTTCCAAATTGAAAAGCATTTTTTTTAATAGATCACCCTCTTCCTAGTGGCTTGAAGGCATTGGTGCAAACCAAAGAATTCATTATGGACAATTCATTGATTCATTTGCTAATTGACTGATTAATTCTTTCCCTTCTTCAACAAATGTTTATTGAGTGTCTACTATGTTTAAGGCAGGATATTAAAATGTATTATGCTATAACAGGATAAAAGAAAACCAGGAAGAACAAGGAAACACAAAGTATGGATCAGTCCATGGAACACTGGGTCTGATTGTATTTCATACACTCTTCATACCTTTGGTTTCTATTTAATATATGCTTCAGGCTTGGACTTGATTAATTGAGTCATTGTGTGCATGAATTGTATGCATGACTTCCCTGTTGTTCATTGGCAGATCAGAAATGAGCCATGAGCAGGAACTGTGTGGGCTGTCCAAAAAAGAACTACAAACTTGGAATAAGAAAAGACGCTGAATTTGCTGGGAAGGGACAGAGGGGAGGGTCTATTCTATGCCTCTAATAAGTAGCCTTTTGACTATAGCTAACCTTTATAGTGTATTTCAAGGTTTATAAAACACATTAAATGTTATTTCATTAGATCCTTAAAACAATTTGTGAGATAGATGCTAGTATTACCCCCATTTTACAGATGAAGAAACTGAGGCCCAGAGAGATTAAGTAACTTATCAAGTGTCACATAGTGAGTAAATGTCTGAGGCATGATTCAAACTTAAGTTTTCCTGACTGCTAGTCTAGTGCCCTATCTAGTGTAACATATTACCTAAAGAAGGGAGTGTGGCCCAGATGCCAGCACAGAAGAAATAGAAAGTCAGTACAGCTATCTCTTCCACATCATGCAGGTTAGGGGCATAGTGTCCTCATGATCTGGAAAATCCATGTAAAATTTGTTGGCCTCCCTTCATACCAGAGAAGTAATCTGAATTATTATGATATTAAAAGATAAAATATGTTGACATTATTCAATAATACATGTATATTTTATGCATGTCTGAGTTTCTAAACTTTTCTGTCATTTGCTGGCCTTCACATGTCATTTGTGGCTTCTGCAAAACTCCTTTCAAATTTCCATTTAATACCTTCTGCCAGTGTGCGATGAGTTGTTGACTAAGGGGAATGGTTGTAGAGTAATGGGCAAAGTAGAGATGTGGAAGGGAGAAATGCATAATACACCAGAAAGAAGGCTAGACTAGAGGACACCTACTCTTCATTCCCGCCTCTAGACTTATTAGTTACGAGACTCATGGTGAGATATTTAACCTCCTCAGGACTCTGTTTCTTCATGTGTAAAATGGGGTTAATACATCACAGGGTTCATATGAGGAAAGTTATGTTAACCTTGAGGAGCTTTGGAAGTATGAATCATTATCTATTTTTTTTCTACACACACACACTAAATATTTATTGATTGATTGATAGCAACAATATTGTAAAGAAACAACTTTAAAACACATAGAAATTCTGGTCAATATGTTGAGGTTTACGGGTGCTGGGACCCCAAAATCACAACACATGGATCCTGGCCAAAAGAATTTGACCCAAGCCTTCTTTCAGCCAAAGACAAGGTTTATTGGAACATCCATCATATTGGGCAGACTCTTAAAGAGTCTGAACATTAGTAAGCTAGATTATAAGAATCTGAGCAATGGCTAGATTTTAAGAATCTAAGCATCTTAATGGAGACCAGATGGATCTTATATACACAGAAAGACTATGGGAGGGATCTAGGAGTGGCCAATTAGTCTATGAGGTAATAGAACTCCAAGGACCTGACCAAGGGAGAATGGAGCCTAAATAGAATTAAGGGTGGGAAGTGGCCTGGGGCCATAGAGCGGTAACAGAATTGGGAGGTTGGGTGTAGCCACAATGAAAGGCCACTTGATGGGATTATAGCCTCTGGTGAACACCAGAGATTTGACCATGTGGGAAAGTCCAGGGTTTTTCCTTTTTGGGGCCTAGATCCTATCCTCATCAAATATAATAGCCAACCACAGTTCCAGAGGAATCTTGATGAACCATGCTACTAACTTCCAGATGGAGAGGTTATAGATTCAAAATGCAGATTGATAGTTTTTCTTTTTGGATATGACTAATACATGAATTTATTTTTCTTGACTCTACATATTTGTAGTAGCTTTCATATTTCTTAGTTTATCGTTTTGGGGTAGGTAAAGAGGAGATGTGAGAGACAGAATTTGGAGATGAAAATGAAATTGAATTTAAAAATAAAAAAAAAAGAAAGAAAGCAGATCATTGGAAAGGTGGTGGTGGCCTTAGCAAAAATAGAAAAGTTTAGAAGAGAGGCAGGTTTAGGGGAAAGATAATGTAAAGATATCTGAGCTACAGATCTGGACCTATAGAGCCTGCTTATCTCCTTGTACCATCTAAAGAAAAAAAGGGTGGGAGGGGTTCTTTGAATCATTATTTTAATAAGTGAAGAAGCCAAGATTTGCATAAGTGGCAGAACTGGCTATAAGGACCAACTTGTATTTGCTTTAGAAAAAGTAGGCTGTGGACAAAAATAGGGTCAAGGTTAAGTTAGGACTTTTAGGGGGGAGCTTCAGCAATCAAGAGCTCCAGAAAGGTGAAATGGGCAAATGCCAGATAAATACAGGAAGACCTGAGACCTAAGAAAAGATTCTTTGAAGGCCTAATAAAGAAGAGCCTTTCTTATTTAGAGACCCAGAGTCAAAGATAGGAATTCCAGGAGTCTAAGAGCTATGGAAACCTTCAAGATGGATGAAGTGATCATTCATAAGGTCCCTGCTGAAGGTGCTAGAGCCTAAGGGATAAATCTTTGAGGATAACTCCTAGACAATGTAACTTTCTCAAGTTAGAGGGTCTGATATCTGGAGATAAGACTTGGAAGCAGAGTCTTAGAAAGACTGGAGACCTAGAGCCTTGAAAATCTGAGTTGCTCTCTGAAAGGCCCAAACTTGATTGGGCATCTCAACCTGGGGAGATCATGATAGCTAAGTTGATAGGCAGTATTTGGAAGAAAGGATTTAACCAAAATACAGGATGAGGCTAAGTTTTTAGTACATTTAAATCAAAGATCAAGGCCAGTTTTTAAGACCCTTATGACTTTGTCCTTTTTCCCTTTGATTTTATTTAAACCCTTAGATAACACTCTTTGGCAAGTTTTGGCAGTAAGAATACTGCAATCTTGTTAACAAAGGGGAATGTGCTAATTTCAGAACCAGGGAGAAAGGATGTAAGTCCTTCCGAGCAGGCAAGACTGAGTTCTGGGAGTACCAGCTAGGGAAGAGCAAGTAATGGCACCAGAAAACTAGTAGAAGGAGCCAACCACATCTTAGGGCTCAATAGCGGAAGAGAAATAGGAGCCACTGGATACCCAGTATGCTTGTGACACCTATGGAAGAGAGGGATAAGAGGAGAACCTCAGAAAATAGGCCAACTTGAAACTTTACCAGATGCCACTTTTCAAATTTTCCATTCTGTTCGTCCAGATGATCCCAGCTAAAATGAACACATGTTCTTAATTAAGACCCACAGATAATAATTGGAAGCATAGTATATGCCAAGTCTGATCTCAAGTCTGATTGCTGTTGAGAGTCCAGAAGATCTCAGTGAGTCTGAGAGAGATACCTGAGGTTTCAAGAAATGCAGACTTTTGTATGTTCCATCTTGCAAATCCTTGCATCCACATCACAAGGATTTTTGAAGTATTAATGAGGTAGTGACTATATAGCCATAAGAACACAGCTGAATAAGAATTCTAGATGAATATGAAGTCTTGTTATTATGAATTAAAATTTCTGAAAAGTTAATTTTTTTAAGGAAATAAATTAAGGAAACTATTTTACTAATACCTTGATTCAATATAACAAAATTTGGCCCTCCATGATAGCTTTCTGATACTGGTCCTTCTATTCAGAAGAATTTCAGAGCGAGAAGAGGCCTCACAAGCCATCTTGTCCACCCACAACTCAACAGGAATTTCCATTCCATGTTCCCCAAGAACATCCCTGAAAAATTGCTGTTGGGAAACCTGGACTTGAAGACTCCGATGACAGTAGTAGACTTTCTATTTCCTTAGGCAATCTGTTCTACTTACAACAAACTAATTCTTGGGTTGTCTTCCCTTCTATCAATTCTAAATCTGCCTCTCTACACCTTCCAATCATCACTCTTAGTTCTGTTCTCTGGGGTCAAATAAAAACACCTCATTTCTTTTCTGTGTGACAACCCTGCAAATATATAGACAGCCATTATATCTCCCTTAAGCTCTTCCCAATTCAAGTTCCTTCTCCTGGCGTGATTTCCTATCCCCTCACCATCATGGGCATCTTTCTCTGGATGAATACTAGCCCATCAATGTCCTTCCTAAAATGTACCAACTCAAACTGAACACAATATCCTAGTTGTAGTCTGAGTATGCAAAATACAATGGAATTAGGGCTTCCCTCAATTTGAACATCTCTGCCTCTTTTAATGCAGCCTAAAACTGCTTTCACCTTTTGAGTGTCACACTCTTGACTCATCTTGATCTGTCAGTCCACTTAAAACCTTTAAGTCTTTTTGCATACAGCTGCTGTTTAGCCACAGTTATTCAGTCTTGTACTTGTGCAATTGATTATTGTAACCTAAGCAGAGGATTTTTCAATTAACCCCACTAAATTCCTACACTCCTTAGATCTTGCTTCCCTTGTGTTATTTCAATGTGTCATTTCAATTCTGGCTTTCTGTCATCTGCACATTCATAATTTTCTTCCATTGCTACTAGGATCCAAGCTACAGGCTACACTGGGGACAAGCATAAGAAATCTAATCCCTCTTTCATGTGATCAACTTTCAAATGCTTAAAATCTTCTCTTCAATGAGATTAAGAGAGATCTGCATCACTCTACTGGAAATTTTTTTGGTTAAAACATTGATCTAATTATTGATAATTTTGGGGTTCCTGTTGTTCAATTAAGGATTAATCTCCCAAATTATATTATCATGCAGATTATATAATTCCAGTTTCTCCACAGGCTCTGCCCAAAGGGAATGTAAATTTTATTTTATTTTATTTTATTTTTTAGCATTTGCTAATTTCTTATTAATTTCTTTTGAGTTATCAACAATCACTTCCATAAGCTTTTGAGTTTTAAATTTTTCTCCCCCTCCCTCCCGTTCTCCCACCCAAAGATGGCACACAATCTGATATAGGCTATACATATACATTCCTATTAAACATATTTTCACATTAGTGATGTTATAAGTAAGAATTAGAACCAATAGGAGGAACCATCAGAAAGAGGAAACAAAACACAACAGAAGAAAAAAAAAATAGCAAATAGCAAGCTTTTGGCTCTTTAAGATTCTTCTTCCTATCTTATATGGTCTGTTTTTATAATACCAATTAATCATACAGTTTAATTACTGAGCTGCATATAGTTCAGTAAACAGTAGTTGTTTAATAAGTACTCCTATATTTATTAAATAAATGTCATATACAAGACACCATGCTGATTGCTAAGGATGTAAAAATTTAAAAATGAAATCATCAACAGAGCCATAATTAATCAAGTGACTGCCATATTTCAGGAAAGTTTCTGCCCTCAAAGAACTTCCATTCTATTGTGGAAGAAAACATGTATATAAAGAAGTACATATGTTCATAACTATGAATAGGGGATGAATTCTTAGTCAAGCAAAGCATAAAAGCAATTGCAAGATAAAAACAAATAATCTTGATTGTATGAAATTGAAAATCTGTTGCATACACACAAATTATTGTATCTCGGATAAGAAGGAAAATAGTTGAATAAGAAAAAAAAAGCTTTGTATTAAATTACTCAAATAAGGTATTTGTCTCCAAGACATAGAGACATCTAACAGAAATATATAAGACCAAAAGTCATTCTCCACTAGATAAATGTTTAAAGGATATGAATAAAAAGTTATCAAAAGAATAATTGCAAACTATTAACCATATGACAAGATTACTTTGTATCCCTAATAATAGAGATACAAGGTCAAACAACCCTAAGGCTCCACTACTCACTCAGTAAATTTGTAAAGATGACAAAAGGTAGGTATAGGACATGTTGGAAGAGTTGTGGGATGATAAGTCCATTAATGCATTGCTGGTGGTACTGTGACTTCTTGCAAATATCCTTGAAAGCAACTTGGAATCATGCAAATAAAATGGCTAAAATATTCATACCCTTTAACAAAGAGATGTTATTGTTAGGCCTATATCCCAAGAAGGTTCAAAAAAGAAATGCTCCATATACACTAAAATATTTACAGCAGCACTTTTGTGGTACCAAGGAATGAAAACACAGTAGATGACCATCAACTGAGAATTAGCTAAATAAAATCACAGTATAGGAATATAAAACTTATTACTATGCTGTAAGAATTAACACAGAGTAGCTAGGTGGTACAGTGGATAGAGTGCCAGGTCTGGAGTCAAAAAGACTCATCTTCTGAGTTCATATTTGGCCTCAGACACTGACCAGCTGTATCACCCTGAGCAAGTCACTTAATCCTATCTGCCTCAGTTTCCTCATCTATAAAAAGAGCTGGAGAAGGAAATGGCAAAGCATTCCAGTATATTAGCCAAGAAAACCCAAAAGAAGTCATGGAGAGTCAGACAACTGAAAAACAAAAAACAAAAACAACCAAGAATCAACATATGTAATAAATACAGAGAAGTATGGAATGATTTAACATGAACTGATAGAAAGTGAATTAAGCAGAGCCACGAAAACAATATTCATAATGACTATAAAAATGTAATTGAAAGAACAACATCCACAAAACTGTGAATTTAATGTTTTGAAACATAATAAATATAATGTTTTGAAATCATAGAGAGCAAAGAGAATCAGGGAAGTGATATGGGAAGAAACTTTCCCCCTGATCCTTTGAAGGCAAAAGGAAATGAGTATGGACTATTACATACATTGTCAGATTTTTTTTTTTTGATGTATTGGTTGGGAGTCAGGAGATCCTGAGTTCTTATCTGGCCTCAGATACTTACTGGTTGTGTGATCCTGGAAAAATCACTTAACCCTTTTTGCCTCAGTTCCTCATCTGTAAAATGATTTGGAAAAGGAAATGGCAAACCTCTCTAGTATCTTGGCCAAAAAAATCTCAATTAGGGTCACAGAGATCTGATCACAGCTAAACAATGAAACAACAGCAACAAAAATTGATTCAATTTGCTGAATTTTTTTCTTTTCTTTTTTAAAAAAAACATTGTTATAAAGAATGACTTTCTGGGAAGGAAGAGTGGAAAAGATATAGGGGGAAATCTCTGTGATTAAAAAAATAGAAATTTATCACAATGAAGAATATGCAAATCAAGTTTTGGGGAGAAGGGCACTAGCATCTGAGAAATTTAGGAAAGGCTTCTTGTAGAAGATATCACTTGATCAGAGTTTCAAAGAAAACAAGGAATTTAAAGAGGCTTGCAAAGTGAGAAAGCATTCCAATGTTAGATAGGACATGTGGTATCGTGGATAGAAAGAAAGAAAATAAGCATTTTTAAAAATTTTTTTTAAATAAGCATTTATTAAGTGTCTACTATGTGGCATGCACTATGCTAAATCCATTATAAATATTACATCATTTTATCCTTACAATAACTCTGGGAGATAGGTGCTATTATTATTGTCACCATTTTACAAATAAGAAAACTGATGTTGAGAGAAGTTAGATGATTAATCCAGGCTCACATAGCTAGGGAGTATCTAAGATAGGATTTGAACTCAGATCTACTTGATTACAAGTCCCACCCTGTGTCCAGTGTGTCACCTAGCTCAATAAGAGATAGAAGCAAGAAAGAGCTGCAACCCAGTGTTTGACAAACACAAGACCGCTTGGGAAAAGATTCCCTGACATGAATTTTGAGGAAAATTGGAAAGCTGTTCAATTGAAATTAAATTTCTGTCAAAATGTCCTACATAATATACCACAATATACTCAGAATGGATATGTGATCTGAATGTGTCAATTCACTATATATGTCTGTGTATATACACATGGTTATACCATAAGAAATATTAAAAGAAAATCAGAAGAAGTACCTTTCACAACTATGCTTGGGGGAAAATTCTTAGAGGGATAGAGGAAATCACAAAAGCTAAAAGAGACAATTTTGACCATGTAGAATTAAAAAAAAAACTAAACAACTTTTACCCGAATATAGGCAAAAAAGCTAGAATTAGAAGCAGAACTGAAGAGTGGGGAAATACTTGCTTCAGATATTATTGACAAAAAGTCTGAGAGTGAAAATATATAGGCAATTGGCACAAACATACAACACCAAGAGCCATTTACCAAAAGATCAGAGGTCAGAGGATCTGGATGGTTTTTGAAATAAAAATTACAAATTCTAAATGACCGCATGAAAACATGCTCTAAGTTACTAATAATAAAAGAAATGCAAATTAAAACAGCCCTGAGATTTTCTGTCATGTAATGCAATAGTCAATATTAGTGGGGCTTTGGAAAAACTAGCTCATTAATATGCTATTGGTGGAATTGTATTACATTTGCTCTGGATATCAACTTGATTTTTTGCAGGAAAGTGAGCAGACTGTCCACAGACTTTGACCTGGCAATCCCGCTATTGGATGCACACCTCAAAGAAGTCAAAGACATAAACACACTGTAGGTGCTCTATATACCCAGATGTCTATTGTAGCATTCCTTATAGTAGCAAAGTACTAGAAAAGAAATAGATTCCCAACAATTTAGTAATGGCTGAAAAAACTATGGTGTAGTAATGTAATAAACTATGATGGTGCATTAACAAATGATGACTAGGAAGAATTTAGAGAAAGAAATTAAAATGAATATGAAATGATACAGATGAAAATTGTTGCTGCTGTTTGCTCCTTATTTTTGAAGAGGACCAATGACATTATGGAATGATGTCTTGACTCGAATGTGAATTGAATTAAAATAAGCAGAACCACAAGGCCAATATGCAAAATTATAACAATGATATAAATTTAAAAGTCACAAAAAAAGGAAATTAAATTGTAACTGAAAAAGCAACAAGGAAGGATCCAGAGAAAAGACAATAAAATATATCACTTCCCACTTCACCCAGAGAATATTACTCCTCTGCCTATGTGCAGACTGTCCTTCATTCCTACAGTGCTCACCTCACCTATCTTCTACCTCTTAGAATCTCAAGATCCAGTCAAAGCTTAGCTTGTTTCACATTCTCCAAGATGTCGTTCCTGATTCCTCTGTGTCTTAGTGCCTTCCCCCAACCCCCACCAACAATTGTGTTTTTATTGTGTGTATGGCCTATATTTATTTATATTGGACCTGCTCCATTATGTAGGAGAATGTTAACTCCTTAGGCAGCAAGGACCGTCACACTTCTATATTTTTATTGGCAATGCCTACCTCCTATTAAGTATTTAAAAAAAACTTACTTGATATAGTCTTTGTATCTGATGATTTTGTTTAATTATTGCTTTTTGTTATACAGAGTGAGCAATAGTGGGGAGTAGTGGACAGGATTGTATGTAAAGTCAAGAAAGAGAAAGAGAGAAAGAGAGAGAGACAGAGACAGAGAGACAGAGACAGAGAGAGACACACACAGAGAGAGAAAGAGAGATGGTAGAAGCCAAGAGGTAGCTGAGTAGTACAGTGGATAGCCAGCTGCTCTGGAGTAAGGGAGATCTGAACTCAAATAGAGACTTAGATATTTATTAGCTGTGTGCCCCTGGGCAAGTCACTTAAGTGTCACCAGTCTTAGTTTCCTCATCTGCAAAATGGGATTGATAGCACCTCCCTCCCAGAGTTGTAAAGATAAAATGAGATCACATTTGTCAAGTGCTCTGCAACCTTAGCACACTATATGAATTTTTTTGTTCAGTCGTGCCTGACTCTTTGTGACCCCATTTCAGGGTTTTCTTGGCAAAGATACTGGAGTAGTTCGCCATTTCCTTGTCCAGCTCAATTTACAGATGAGGAAACTGAGGCAAACAGGGTTAAGTGACTTGCCCAGGGGCATACAGCTAGTCAGTGTCTGAGGTTGGATTTGAACTCAACAAGATGAGTCTTTTTGACTTCAGGCCTGGTACTCTATCTACTGAGGCTCAGAGAGGTTAAATGACTTGTCCATGTTCACATAGCTAGTAAATGTCAGAGTTGGGATTGGAGACCAAGTCTTCCTTACTATAAGTTCTATCCACACTCCATTACGTTGTTCCAATTTATAAACGACATTTTCCCTCTTTCTGAATCTTATGGATCACAAGAAATGTTGGATAGGAAAATGAAAACCCAGAATGCTGTGAAGATAAAGAGATATAATTCACTTGCCCACTGTATAGTTCAGTGAATATTTATGAGGAAAGTGATGAAAACCAAATCTGTGGATTAGAAGACAAAGTTTTCCATGAAGACTTTGGGGGTGCTGGGGCTAAGATAGGGTGGAAAAGGAGGCTGTTCCAAGAAGACATATAAGAGCACAAGAAGTTGGAACTAAAGCAGTTGTACCATTGGGGGTGGGGGATAGGACAGATGATCTAGGAAAAGCCTTTCATCAAACCTAGAGATGAAAATTAACCTTTAGAAGGGACTATCTTTTCCCGGACTGGTCCAAAAATTCCAGTGAAACAGGGGAGACAAATGTTGGGACCATGAAAATCTAAATCTCTACGCAAAATTGTGACCTTTTAGTTCTAATTACTTGGAGCTAACTTAATGTGGCACACGGTAATTTTTGACCTTGTGAGTTTTAAAGTAATGAAATTTCAGAATATGTTTAAGATTCAAGTTAATAAGCATCTCCTCCTTCCTTCCTCACAAAAGAACTAGGTCTCCTCTGCCTACATTATGTGAAATCTGAAAATAGAGACTGGATTATGGATAGGATTTGATTTCCAGCAGAGGGGAGAGCCCTGGATAATGAATAAAGCTAGGCTCTGCAAATTCAATTCAATTCAGTTTAAAAGGCATTTATTATGAGCCCACACTGTATACTAGGTGCTGCCTAGGCAGATGGGGCCCATTGGTCTTATATCATTCACGTACCAGTCTAAGGGTCCCTAACCTTGTTTGTGTCATGGACCCCTTTAGCATTCTGGGGAAGCCTAAGCACCCTTTCTGAGAATCATACTGTTAAATTTCACTTAGAGGGTAGGAAGAATGAAATGCTAAATTTCACTTAGAGGGTAGGAAGAATGAAAATGTCATTTATTTTTTTCCCTTCCAAGTTCACAGTCTCTTTGAAATCTATCCACAAAGCCTTCCGGTCAGTGGACATCAGATTAAAATCCCTAGCACTAAAGTTATGACCATAAACAATTATCAACTTTTTATACTTACCTTCAAACTTTACAGCAGAAAGATAGAAGGTAAATAAAGTAAATTAACTGCTTGGCAGAAGGGGAGGGAAAGGAAAACACATTGATTAAGCACCCACTATTTGTCAGATCCTTACAAATAATATCCCAGTTGGTCCTCATAACAACCCTGGGAGGTAGGTGTTATTATTATCTATATTTTACAGTTTTACAGATAGCCTAAATGTCACAAGGCCTGATCAGTTTCACGCTCACTTTCTGTATTCAGGGTATTCCTTCTTTTGCTACTGTGTATTGTGGCAGGTGAAAGATGAAATGATTGAGGAAAGAAAGGTTTGCTCTTCCAAGTATATCTATGTATTAAGCAATGCACTAAATAATTGCCCAACAGATCGGGAGCAGAACTCCTCAGCTTAGACCTGGATCCCAAATACAGGAGGAGATAGATTTTATGCATTAAAAGAAGACAATTAACAGGATATAAACCAGGATACAACATAGGTAATCTGATTTCTATTTGGGGGAAAGATTAGGGACTTTCCAAGTTGGGAGGGAGAGAATGAACAGGTACAATTCCCTGAAATCAGAAGAAGAGATGTCCCACTACCTCCAAGTGTCTGTAAACAATCAAAGGAAAATGGAAACAATAACCAATTAATCATTATGGGGCCAGTTTTCAGAAAAGACATATGGGTTGCTTGAGATATACAATTGTGAGAAAACTCCTTGCATCAGTCTGTGGATCTGACTGCATTTCTGGTCAGCATAACCTCAGTCCTTGGTTAAGGGTCTCTAAGCAGCAGGTAGAGGTGATCCAGCTTCCCAGCCACGCAAGGCTAGGTTCAAACAATGCAATAAGGTTTTCTCCCAATTCCCACAATTGAATAAACTTTTCTCACAGGACAGAATTTGGATTAGACCCATAATTGAATAGAAAGGGAACTGAGCTAGCTCCAAAACTGAATTACAAGATGGAGTCGGTGTGGTTGATTCAGTTTCCACAATTAACTACTTGCTGTCCTAATCCCCTCCACTCCCTCAATTTCCTCAGTATTTTCATGCTATGGGATTGTTATGGTATCTGGGTTTTAGCAGCTAATCTCGTCCTTAGCTGTCTGAGGGAGGTTATTGCTTTAATATCATAAGAGTTAATAATGATAGCTAGTATTTATATATTTTTTCAAGGTTTGTGATGTACTTTGTAAACATCTCATTTTATCCTGTCAGCAACATTTGGAAGCAGGTGCTATTATTATTCTTGCCTTTACAAATGAGGAAACTGAGGAAGACAGAGGTCAAGTGACTTATTCAGGGTCACATAACTAGTTAGTGTCTGAGACTAGTTTTGAACTCAGGTCTTCATGACTCCATGTCCAATGCTCTGTGTGCTATGTTGCTACCTTGTTGTGCAGGTGCTCTTCTCTAATGACCTGTGATTGATGCATGGAATAAGTTTTTTAGCCTTCCCTTAAAGTCTGTGGGCATATAATAATATACCCAGAAGAAAATACAAATAATATCTATATTCTCAACTTACCTCTCAGGACTCCTCACATGTGGCACAGAAATCCATCCCAATTTGACTCTGCTAGTTCAGGTTACACTGCCTCCGTTGGGCCATTGCCCATTTTGTGTGTGTGTGTGTGTGTGTGTGTGTGTGTGTGTGTGTGTGTGTGT